>NW_026713046.1:182500-350000 GCF_030625045.1 Achroia grisella | reverse complement strand
CATAATCATACGTCATTCTCTCACTGGGCTTGAGTCATACAGTATTTATAAACAAACATTATTCATTCCAAGCATTTTCAATGAAATCGTCGATTTTAGAAAGGACTATATGAATCACCTTTGTTGTTTATGTGACTTTAGCGCTGAAAACCATGTTTGCAGTATTTTTTTTGTATATGATAATGGAATGGTGCCCCCGCCTGCGCTAACGGTTTACGCTGGCAGGGCACCAGTGGAGGATGACAAGATGAGCATGAGATCAGGTCAGTTAGCCCATCGTGATAAATTCACCAAGAATTCATCACGATGCTTTCCAGGGAGAACCGCGTGGAGATCGACCTAACATGGACCTAACATAACCGCCTGGAATCCATTATAATAAATTCTTGGTTACAAGCTTTAGCTAACTTAACCTGGGTCTAGATGGCGCTGTGTCAATTGTCCTGAGATTATTATTATCATTATTATATTTGAAATGTAGTTATGAATTTAAATAATAGTCTTGTGATCTTTGGTCTCTAAAACTTAAAGAAACATAAAGTATCTACGTCGCGTAGCCGCACCGCGTCGCTCACAATTGCCAGTGTGGCCACTGCCCTCCCTCAAATGACTTAATTGATTTCTATTCTTGTAAACCAAATCTCTACACTAGAACGTTCTGTTCGTTTAACATCAACTTTATGACCGTGTCATATAGTCTTAATTGCGAGCACGACCAAATTTACTCGTTCGACAAGCGTGCTGTGACGTACAATACGATAAACGTGCATGGCAATAGTTGTTTATACACGGCATTTTTATAATGTTAGACAAACACCTATATCAGTATACAAACTAGCATTAAAAAAAAGAAATTCAGTTGAGTTTCTAGCCAGTTCTTCTCAATATAATCTATACATCTATACGTGTAAATAACATTGGAGTGTCTGTTTGTAATATTGAAATAACCGTTTTTTACTACATGCATATGAATAATACGACATTTGGTACATACACCAAAATATTTTTTTACGATTTTTGTCTATCTGTCTGTTTGTTCCGGCTAATCTGGCTGGCCGATTTTGACGGGACTTTTATTGGCAGGTAGCTGATGTAATAAGGAGTAACTTCGGCTACTTTTATTTTAGAAAAAGAAAGTTATATTCCACGCGGACGAAATCGCGGGAACAGCTAGTTAACTAATAAATTTTGATGCAATTATTTGATAATAATCATTAATTACAATTCAATTATTACAAAACAGCTCGTAAGTACCCATCCATTCACGTACCTAGCAAATTACTTACAATATTCTTACAATAATTCTTAAATTAATACAATAGTCATATTATAGTCAACCTTGCTATTTGTCAGTTTGTATTCACAAAGTCTTAAACATGTAATGCTGAAAAAAATATTTAAAAGAGCAACACGCAAGTATCTTGCTTGTTCTTGTGATGAGTCTGCTTTCCTAATGAGCGGTAGAATCGTCATCATCATTACATAGTATAAAACAAAGTCGCTGTCGCTGTCTGTCCGTCCCTATTCTTAATAACACATAACACATAATCCCTAACTTAAATGTCTAATTTGACTGGACTAATATCCAGTCAAAATAGACATTTAAGTTAGCCAAAATTCGCATAGAGCTGAAAATTGGTATAGACGTTAAATAAATCATTACAAATGAAATGACAAAAATCCTCTTCGATCCTACTTCTGCAAAAAATTTTATCCATGAAAAAAAGGTAAAAAATTCAGGTTTTTTTCCTTTTTTCTCTGAAACCGAAAATATTATCGACAGAATAGGTTAGACAAGATCATACAATTCTCTACAAAAATTGTCCTACTACTTTTTTTGTCTGTCTGTCCGTCCCTATATATGCTTAAATATTTAAAACTACGCAACGGATTTTGAAGGGGTTTTTTTATAGATAGAGTGATTCAAGAGGAAGTTTTTTTATGTATAATACATGTACACCCGTGCGAAGCCGAGACGAGTAGCTAGTAAATAATATATGGCTAATTCTATCTAACTATATCTATTCTATTCTATTTTTAATTAATTAAGTAACAGTTATTGACAAGAAACTAAGTGAGTAGTCATAGTACAATGACAGCAATCTACGCATTTTATTCGACGCATTATAACTAGTTCCGCGAACAGGAAAAACTTTAAAAAAATTGTCTATGCCACTTTACGAGTGTAACATACGAACTAAAACTTAGCAAGTATGGATATATTTTAGTTCCGCGAGCAGGAGAATCTTTAAACATTTGTCTATGCCACTTTACGAGTGTAACATACGAACTAAAACTTAGCAGTATGGATGTACTTGCTAAGTTTTAGATCATACCTTTATGTTAATTTTTTTTATACCACGTAGGTGGCAAACAAGCATACGGCCCATCTGATGGTAAACGGTTACCGTAGCCTATGGACGCCTGAAATACCAGGGGTGTCACATACGCGTTGCCGACCCTTAAGAAACCTTAATATACCCTTCTTGAAAAACCCCATGCTGTAGTCTCTCGAGAAAACCTCGGCAGGTAATTCATTCCACAATCTAAGTGTACGCGGGAGGAAGCTCCTCTGTAACCGCACTGTCCGAGACCACTTAGGTGGTTCCCCGTCAATGGCGAGCAGTGCGATGGTAAAAGGTAGTCGCAAACATTTCATCAGAACACAGTCCGTCGTATATTCGGTAGAACACACAAAGCGATGCGAAGTCTCGCCGCAAGTTAAGTGGATTTATTCATATTCATACAGGACAACATATATATAAATAAAAATATACGAACATTTAGGCATGCCGTGGCAACCAGTATTAAGTCAACACTATATACCTGAACATTCATATATATAATAACTAGCTACTTGCCCTTGTTTCGCACGGGTGTATATGTATCTAAATATATATAACTCAAAGGTAACTGACATAGTGATCTATCAACGCACAGCCCAAACCACTGGACGGATCGGGCTGAAATTTGGCATGCAGGTAGATGTTATGACGTAGGAATCTGCTAAGACAGGATTTTGATTAATTCTACCCCCAAGGGTTTAAAATAGGGGATGAAAGTTTGTATGAAACTTCGTCAATTTTAAACCGAAGAGGCTGAGACTCTGCTTGCATACAGCTACTATGACGTAGGCTAAGAAAAGATTTTGATAAATTCCACCCCTAAAGGGATAAATTAACGCGAGCGAAGCCGTGAGCAAAAGCTAGTTATATATATACATAAATCTTCCTCTTGAATCACTCTATCTATTAAAAAAAACGCTTCAAAATGCGTAGCGTAGTTTTAAAGATTTAAGCATACATAGGGACAGACAGTGACAGCGACTTTGTTTTATACTATGTAATGATATAATGTTGGTCGCTCAAAAAAATATAAAAATGGTAGATAATGCTAAAGTTGAGACAGATAGTGAACGTGTATATCAATGTAATTAATTTATATGCCTCATCTCTGACATATAATGACTTACTATATTACAAGACATTCCTGAGAGATACCATCATGCAGATACCACAATCTGGGGGACAAAGGTCATTTTATATTTACAACGAGACTGACATTATGTGTAATATTGGAAAAAACCTTACACATGACCTTATAATTATAACTAGAGCTTAATTTAACTTTAAACAATAACCAATACTGTAGAATATATAGAGTTAGACCTAAATGGTGTGCTAAGTGGAAAGTCGGTGATAGTATTCATAAACGGAGGACTCCCGGTCGAAAACTTCTAAGATGGTCAAAAAAGTGGAGTTTAGTTTTTGCGGTCCCGAGGTTGAGTTATATTTTATACTAATTGTTCCCGCGACTTTGTCCGCGTGGAATTTAACTTTATTTGTCAAAAAGTAGCCTAAGTTCCTCCTTATTAGATCAGCCAACTGCCAAAAAAAGTCCCGTCGAATTCGGTCCAGCCATTTCAGAGATTAGCCGGATCAAACAAACAGACAGACAGACAAAAATTGTAGAAAATGTTATTTTGGTTTATATACCGTATTTATATTCATATGCATATAGAAAAAAACGGTTATTTCAATATTACAAATAGAAACTCCAATTTTATTTATCTTATATATAAAATTCTCGTGTCACAGTTTTCGTTCTCATACTCCTCCGAAACGGCTTGACCGATTCTCATGAAATTTTGTAAGCGTATTGAGTAGGTCTGAGAATCGGCCAACATCTATTTTTCATCCCCCTAAATGTTAGGGGTAGTCCACCCCTATTTTTTTTATTTTATTTTAAGGCAAGACAATATTTGCCCGGACAGCTAGTATATATACATGTTGATGAACAAAGAACATGTGACAATCAGTCGCACTGATAATAATTCGTTATGTCACATTGTCATAATCTGTGTGACGAATCGAATGAGTTAAACAAAATACATAACAAATTAATATGTATTAATTGTAATACTAGTCGTTTACGGCTGGTTTACGTGGGTGGCACTATTCATTTTCTTTTATCATTTCTTAGAAGACATTAGACAAGAAACGTGATGATGTTGCTCTTTTAAATAATTCAATTGAGAAGAACTGTCAAGAAACTCGACTGAAGACGTTATAAAATAGAAAAGAAACGTGATGATGTTGCTCTTTTAAATAATTCAATTCAAATTCAAAAATCATTTATTCTTGTAGGACATTTTAGCCGCTTATGAATGTCAAGTTTTTACATTATATTTTTTTTCCCTACCGTCCAATTCGGTATATAGATCCAATCGAGAAGAACTGGCAAGAAACTTAATTGAATCTCTTTTCTACAAATGTTATAAACACAGAAATCTAAATCTGAATTTCATTCAGACCATATAATAGATGTTAGAGCCAAAAGTATACCTACGAATTGAATCATAATATTTACTGCAACACACAAGTTTCTTGCTCATTCTTCTTGTGATGAGGCTGCATTCCGAATGAGCGGTAGAATAAAAAAATATGACTATTCAAAAGTGCTTATATTAAGTTTATTTGAATAAAGATTATTTCTATTTCTATACTAAATAACTGAAAGTACAATTGGCAACATAAGTACGGCCAAAATATGCAATTATTTATTAGCGAATGCAGTTGAGCGAGTGCCAAACTCTATTAAGTCTTAATTGACACGTTTACACAAAACATCCCAATTGGTTGGTCGTGATCCAAGTACAGTTTTAGACAATTTAAAAGTTTTATCTTATACTAGCTCTCCCGGCAAACGTTGTTTTGCCATATAAATTAATAACGCTATTAATATATATATATATATTAATACTAACTTTCCCCGCGAACTCCGCCTCAAAATTAAATATGTCAAAGATTTTTGAAATTTCATTACGTATAATTAATAAAATTCTATTCTATTCTTCTATTCATTACGCAATTAATTTCTGAACCCACCCTGTTTGACAGGTATCACCGTTTGTATGGGACAACGAACTTCCCTGGATTTTCACGAATATTTCAAGACTAAAATTAGTCAAATCGATTCAACCGTTCTCGAGTTTTAGCAAGACTAACGTACAGCAATTCTATTTTTATATATATAGACTAGCTGACCCCGTAAATGTTGTTATGCCGTATAAACTAAAATCGTATAAATTTCTAGCATCAACCCTAATTTTTTAAATAAATTATTAAAAAATTAGGGTTGATGCTAGAAGGGCAAAAATGTATGTTTGTATGCATTTGTCGATGTTAAATCATCATAAAATAAAAACAAAAAAATTACGTCAGATAAGAAAAATTTGACGTAATTTTTTATTTTAATTTTATTATGATTTAAACTTATGAGAATGAAAAATTTATAGTAGCCGATTCTCAGACCTACAATGTGCATATAAAATTTCATAAAAATCGGTCAAGCCGTTTCAGAAGAGTGTGGTAACTACCATTGAATAGAATAGAATGGAATAGAATAAAATTTTTATTAACTCGTTTTTACAGTAATAACATAAGAAATACAAGAATAATTTACACATTAAAAAACGGAGTCAATGTGGGCCACAACTCAGCATAATGCTGGAAATAGTTTCCAGCGCTGATTTTCAGTTGGGCCCTCAGTATTGTGACATGAGAATTTTATATATAAGTTTCATTCCTTTAATAATTTATTCTGTTACATTTTTGCAGTTTATCCGATGATTTTTTTATGCGTATATATATAGATTCCTTTGAATGTATCAAATGTAACCTTACAAGGATTATTTAAAAGAGCAACACACAAGTTTCTTGCTCGTTCTTCTTGTGATGAGACAGCTTTCCGAACGAGTGGTAAATAAAAAACAAATTGTTATGACTATTCAAAAGTGCTTAAATTAAGTTTAATTGAATAAATGATTTTCTATTCTATTCTATTCAAATAATATTTATTTATACTTATAAATTGTCCCAGCCGAAACTACTAATAACAATAAGTCTAAAATTTCGTACGGTCTCGGTAGTCTAGCGGTTCAGCAGTGTAGCAGGTTCGATTCCTCGCACGATGTAAAGATTTGTATTCCTAAACATCATTTGTATTGTTTTGGGTGTTTTTTATCTATATCTCCTGTAGCATTTTAAGAAGACTCGAAATTACGACAGCTCGATCCGAGATTCGAACCTCTTGCTCTCAACAAGTCACATCCAAGACAGAAGTTGGCTATCAGCCGGTCGATAATTCCTTCCGTTTGGAGAGGAGCCCACTGGACTTGCCACAAATATCATCCGGTGAAAACTTCAGCTGTGGCCAACAGTATTGGAGGAAAACATACATAGCAATCCAATGTCTTGCTAATGTTTTTTTTTATATATTATATACAATTTTCCACAGACATATTCGTCCGTGCCTTTTTTAATTTACTTTAATATTATTATATTTCTTTAATTTCCACTTTTGTACAACTCCAGAGGAGCCTCCAGCCGAGATGTTACAATTTGCCTAACAGTGGCACCGAGGAAGACCTTATCCGTCTGGCCCAGAACCACCGCTGGCCGGCCGGGTGAGTTGATAACATGCAGTGTCACCTATCTTTATTACGATTTTTTTTTCCTTCTTCTTCAGAAGTGTTAGGCTGTGCTCCTAGGCTCCTAAGCTTTTTTTCTTTTCCTAGGAGCCAGTTACATTTACCAATATGCATATCTTATATATAAAATTCTCGTGTCACAGTTTTCGTTCCCATACTCCTCCGAAACGGCTTGACCGATTCTCATGAAATTTTGTGAGCGTATTAAATAGGTCTGAGAATCGGTCAACATCTATTTTTCATCCCCCTAAATGTTAGGGGTAGTCCACCCTTAAATTTTTTTTTTATTTTAAGGCAAAACAATGTTTGCCGGTACAGCTAGTACAATTATATAAATCTTACACTACTACTAATTTCACAGTTTACATTACACTGTGTTGTTTTACATTACGAATTCTTACACTGCATATACAATTATATGAAATCTTATTTTAACACTATTTTCAAAGTTCACTACTTGTTATAGTCCAGGTTTTGTTTAATTTCTTACTAATGTTACAAACGTGAATGTTTGTGAGTATGGACGGATGTTTGTTACTCTTTCACGCAAAAACTACTGAACGGATTTTGAAATTCACCAGGAAATTATCACGATGGTTTCCAGAGGGAGCCGCGTGTGGGTCAACCTGACATGGTACATTGATAGCAAAGAGATCATCAGTCCACAATACTAACAAACACCTTTCCCCCCTACAGTTACTAGTTGTCAGCTGTTTACTGTTCATGTGTTGTTATTCATGATTGTTGTTCGTATCTGTGACACAGCAACGAATGACCGTCACGAGTAGGGTTGCCCACTTTCTGTGACAAAACAACGTATAAACTGGTTTGGATAGGAAAATTTTATGTTTAACGTATTTTTGTATGCTTTTAGGATATGTTAACAATGTTTTGTTATCTTTAAATGTTGCAAAGCTTATTTGACAATGAACATTTAAATTTAAATAAATAAACAATTCGTTTTTAATCTTCAATTATAAACAAAACCAGCGGATCATTTTTGTACAATTTCGTGGATAGTTAGTGACATCTGTGAGCTGTGACAAATGTCACAACTCACAACTGACATCTAACATTTCGTTCAGTAATTATAAATCGTTAAGTGCCCATAATGAGTATTTTGTTTTACGCAAACAGTAAAATTTGTAAATAAAGTATTTTTGCATTAATCAGTGCGATCACTAGTTTCATTTTTCTAAAAATATTAGTAGCCTAAGTTACTCCTTATTACATCAGCTACCTGCCAATAAAAGTCCCGACAAAATCGGTCCAGCCATTTCAGAAATTAGCCGCAACAAAAAGACAGACAGACAAAAATAGTAAAAAATGTTATTTTTGTGTATGTACCGTATTTATATTCATATGCATGTAGTAAAAAACAGTTATTTCAATATTACAAACAAACACTCTAATTTTATTTATATGTATAGATGTATAGATAAAAAAAATTACAATATCAAAATTCAAGTCCTTTATTATTAGTATATGGTTTTTACACAGAGTACCACGACATTAGATGCACGCAGAGACAACACTCGTTCAGTGTTGCCAACCTTATCTCTATTTTGGGCGTAGACATGCATACTTTATTTCTATGTAAACGTATAAAGTATAATTGCCAAAAATAAAGTAGGATACGTTGTTACAAAGTATGGTTGGCAAACCCTATTCGCGAGTTCTGCGGAACAATACAAATTTACATAAACAACAATGACTTGCTCGGCCCCAGACTGAAGTTACCTAGACAATTATCTAGCTAAATTACCTACACTCCAACAGTACGCTGCATCATTACATAGTATAAAACAAAGTCGCTGTCTGTCCCTATGTATGCTTAAATCTTTAAAACTACGCAACTAATTTTGAAGCGTTTTTTTAATAGGTAGAGTGATTCAAGTGGAAGGTTTATATGTAATTTTTAATAAAAAAAATTGATCTACCATATGTAAGACTATCTTTTTTTTAAACTGAATTATTCAGATTTATATCTTTATATAAAAAATACGTGTCACGTTGTTTGTCCGCGATGGACCTAACCTAACCTAAACCTAAGCGATTGCAAATTTGATCAGCACATTGTTTCCAATTTGATCCAACTTGAAAGATAGGATAGCTTACATCTATCTAAGAGTTTTAATCTCAATTTATAGTCGAAATATTATCTTATGTTTGGTAGTATAGAAATATAGATATATAGGTCTGCTAGTACAGATCTATAGACGTTGTTGCTCGTCTTTATCTCAGGTACATGTAGTTGTGAAAACTATTGTGAGGTGCGCATGCGCAAGGTCGGCTGGCGCATCGGCATATCATATCGCCGTATTATGTTACGTCACCGGACAGATCAAATCTCGGTGTATAATCTCGGTCAAGTACATCAATCATTGTATCACTAACTAGCTCTGCAGCGTGGTTTCACGGGCAGTCTTGAAAGAAATTATTGAAGTCCTTAGCCTCATGTCAAAAAAATATATCTATGTATTTGTATCAGTTATCTAGTACCCATAATACAAGCTTTAGCTAGCTTAACTTGGGTCTAAATGGCGCTGTGTGAATTGCCCTGAGATTATTACTAACGTTTTGAATTTAATTTGTTAAAGGTGTAAATAGGCGAGAGAAATTGTTAGGACACTTGATACGACATGAACCCGCGATCATCGGAAGTGACGCGGTGCGCTAAACCGCTATACCACCGAGGCCGTCAAAGAAAAGAAGAATATATTCAAATTCAAATTCAAAATATCTTTATTCATGTAGGTCTATTACACACTCTTATGATATGTCAAATCTACCGTCAGTTTGGAATGATATCGAGATGAGAAGAACTGACAAGAAACTCAGCTCGTATTCTTTTCAAATAAATGTTGTACATGTATAATAATAGAGATTCATTTTTAAATTCAATTTTTGGAGAATAGAGTGACCTCCAGCATATGTCAAATCTACCGTACGTCAGTTCAGAGTGCTTTCTATCTAAGAAACTATTCAGAAACTTTGCTTTTATTTTTATATAATAAAAAATAATAGTACAAGAAGTTTTTGAATTAAATTGATCACATTTAAATAAATGTACTCACTACCGGCTTTGATCACCATTTTTGTCAAAAGACTAAATTTCATCATCAGACCAGCCCCTGCAAGCATCCCTAGAAGCCAGTCATCATTGCAGTCTATTCTATAATAATGTTTACAATAATACACAGTCATTAAAATTCAAATTTGGGAGAATAAACTGACCACGAGCATATGCTATCGCTAAAATAAAAAAAATTATCAGTGTTCGCAACCTGAACAGACCAGTCTCCACAAGCAGCACTCGTTCACGAGTATCAGTATAATTGTCCAAATATTGAATTCTACTATCAAACAATAGCATCCACGAAATGTTCAGCTGGACACCGATTGAGTCAATTCCGAATTAATCAAGTGTCATGGTCACTGACCATATAAATTGGCATCCAATCGCATGCCCATTATGGCACTTGTACAGCGTGTAGCTGAAATATATACCTACCTCATACTATATCTTCATTACATAGTATACTAGCTACTCGCCCCGGCTTCGCACGGGTGTACATATATTATATATATAAACCTTCCTCTTGAATCACTCTATTTATTAAAAAAAACCGCTTCAAAATCCGTTGCGCAGTTTTAAAGATTTAAGCATACATAGGGACAGACAGCGACAGCGACTTTGTTTTATACTACGTAATGATGATGATGACACTACAAAACTGTGCACGGAAGGGAGGAATGTGATCGAGTGTAAGAAATGTAGGGTCGTTACATTTATGACGTCTACCAATACGTACGACCTTCCGTCCACTTGTTGCCGGCAGCAACAAGTCGACGCGATGTCACCCCCACTGTTTAGTAATATATTAGTCGGGTTTCTAATAACATTGTTTTGTGTTACGAAATATTTTCATTTAAATTGCGACAGCCACAATTAACACAGCGCCATCTAGTCCCGCGGTAAGCAGAGCTTGTGTTGTGGGTACTAGACAACTGATATAAATACATGCATACATTTTTTTTATGTAAATAAATACATATTATACACAGAAAACACCCAGACCTATAGAAATAATCATACTCATGAATATAAATGTTTGTACCGTGCGAGGAATCGAACCCGCGACCATCGGATAGTAAATCGGTGTGCTAAACCACTAGACCACCGAGGCTGTCAAGAGGAAGTTATTAGAGGTATACTTAAACATATAACTACATATATACTATATGTACTACTATAGTACTAAAACATATAACTACATATACTTATATGTAGTTATATGTTTATACTTGACAGCCTCGGTGGTCCAGTGGTTGAGCACACCGCTTTACTATCCGATGGTAGTGGGTTCGATTCCTCGCACGGTACAAACATTTGTATTCATGAGTATAATTGTATCATTCTGGGTGTTTTCTATGTACAATATGTATTTATTTACAAAAAAAAATGTATCCATGTATTTATATCAGTTGTCTAGTACTCATAACACAAGCTCTGCTTTGCTTGGGACTAGATGGCGCTGTGTGAATTGTCCTGAGATATTATTATTATTATTATTATAGAATAGACTGCAATGATGACTGTCTCACAGTCATAATCGTGAACGGGTGCTTGCAGGGGCTGGTCTGATGATGAAATTTAGGCTTTTGACAAAAATGGTGATCAAAGCCGGTAGTGAGTACATTTATTTAAATGTGATCAATTTAATTCAAAAATTTGTTGTACTATTATTTTTTATTATATAAAAATAAAAGCAAAGTTTCTTAATAGTTTCTTAGATAGAAAGCACTCTGAACTGACGTACGGTAGATTTGACATATGCTGGAGGTCACTCTATTCTCCAAAAATTGAATTTAAAAATGAATCTCTATTATTATACATGTACAACTTTTATTTGAAAAGAATACGAGATGAGTTTCTTGTCAGTTCTTCTCATCTCGATATCATTCCGAACTGACGGTAGATTTAACATATCAAAAGTCTGTAATAGACCTACATGAATAAAGATATTTTGAATTTGAATATATTCTTCTGGTCTTTGACGGCCTCGGATGTCTAGCGGTTTAGCGCACCGCATCACTTCCGATGATCGCGGGTTCATGTCGTATCAAGTGTCCTAACATTTTCCTCGTCTATTTCTTATCCTATTTTTTATCATAGGAGTATGTAATATATAAATAAAAATAATTTTTATTCAAATAAACTTAATATAAGCACTTTTGAAGTCATATATATTTGTTTCTTCCACTCAAGAATAAAGATATTTTAATTTTAATTGAGATATTTATCTATCAGCTTATCTCATAATCACATTACATAACATATCTTACCTCGTCGAAGTTGTCCACCATGAAGCATATATGGGGGTACGTCATCTCCTCACCCTCGCCCTTCGTATCCATTTTACGGCGGCTGGGGGACGCGTACACCTGCAACATAGGTTTATATATAACCTTTTTTAATGGATGGTGACATCCACAGAGCTAAAAGAAGTAGCCAGTAGTAGCAGTACTTCTTTGTTATTCTTCTGTGATGGTATTGCTATGATGGATATCACAGATTAGGGGGGAGGGGATTGTTAGTAATGTGGACTAATAACCCCATTGCTAGGGAGGAGAGGGGTTTGTTAGTAATGTGGACTAATAACGCCATTACTGGGGGGAGAAGGGATCGTTAGTAATGTGGACTAATAACCCCATTGTTAGGGGGGAGAGGGATCTAATCTAGGGTAACTAACCTGACCTCATGCTCATATCCTCCACTGGTGCCCCGCCAGCGAAAACCGTTAGCGCAGGCGGGTGCACTGCTAGCGATGTACCATGCCAGGTCGTCCTGCCTCTACATGGTTTCCCCTAGAAACCATCGTGATAAACTCATAGTGAATTTACCACGATGGGCTAACTGACCTGACCTCATGCTCATCTTATCATCCTTCACTGGTGCCCCGCCAGCGCAAACCGTTAGCGCAGGCGGGTGCACTGCTTGCAATGTACCATGTCAGGTCGTCCTGCCTCTACATGGTTTCCTCTAGAAACCATCGTGATAAATTCATGGTGAATTTACCACGATGTGCTAACTGACCTGACCTCATGCTCATCTTATCATCCTCCACTGGTGCCCCGCCAGCGTAAACCGTTAGCGCAGGCGGGTGCACTGCTAGCGATGTACCATGTCAGGTCGTCATGCCACTACACGGTTCTCCTTAGGAACCATCGTGATAAATTCTTGGTGAATTTGTCACGATGGGCTAACTGACCTGACCTCATGCTCATCTTATCATCCTCCACTGGTGCCCCGCCAGCGTAAACCGTTAGCGCAGGCGAGTGCACTATTATCATTCATTAAACAAAAAACGTCAACACAAAATTAGTCGTTAAAGATACTTATATTGAAGCGAGATTCAAATGAAACTAAACCATTTCATCCAAGTAACAAGGTTCAAAATTGAAAATATTTACACAACCTTCGTACGAGCCGCGCACTCATGTGAACAATTTAGTAAGACTTTAAAAGTTATTTGAACCTGAGCAGTAATAGTATCTGCTATTTTTAGTGATAAAACCTAACTTTGACGACCTCGGTGGACTAGCGGTAAAGGACACTGCTTTTCTTCCGATGGTCGCGGGTTCGATTCCTCGCACGGCACAAACATTTGTATTCACGAGTATGATTGTTAGTGTCGGTCTAGGTGTTTTCTATGTATAATATGTATATGTATGTATTTACGAAAAAAATCTATGTACCTATTTGTATTAGTTATCTAGTGCCCATAATACAAGCTTAAGCTGGCTTAACTTGGGTCTAGATGGCGCTGTGTGAATTGTCCAGGGTTATTTATTAACTTTGGAAGTTTTTTTAGTTGGGTTCTGTTGTAGTCAAGTTTGAGAACCACTGTTGCAGCAGTATTGAGAAGAATAACTTGTTACATTACAATAATTTTATAATAAATAACCTGACCCAACAAATGTTATATATAAAATCATTATCTCAGTTATCCACCACCGAGGGTAGAAAATTATTGAAGTACTAAAATCGCTATTAAAAAATAGGGGTTGATGGTAAAAAGGTGTAAATTTTGGATTATATACATTTTTAATACCGAATTATATTTATACAATAATTAAAAAAAAAAATGTTCCGTACCCCCTTATCACTTACGAGTATGAAAAATAATTTACGTCCAATTTTCAAACGTACTGAATATACATACAAAATTCCATAAGAATCGGTCCAAACATTTCGGAGTTTTGTTACAAACACTATAACACAAGAATTATATATATGAGAAGCTTGTTACAGTAATGGCTGAGTGGATTAGAACAAAATAACATCTTAATGTTAATAATATTAAAAACAACAAAGTTTGTGTGTATGGATATTTGTTGAATGAAATGAAATGAAATGTATTTATTTGCATGAAATATGGTATAAATATTAAAAGAATGTCAGTATTAATACTTTGTTACTTTTTCACGCAAAAACTACTGGACGGATTTCGACGAAACTTTACAGTAATATAGCTCATGCATCAGAGTAACATATTAATACTTTGTTACTTTTTCACGCAAAAACTACTGGACGGATTTCGACGAAACTTTACAGTAATATAGCTTATGCATCAGAGTAACATATAGGCTATATTTTTTTTTAAATTAAAGCGTGTGAAACCGCAGGCTCAGCTAGTTGGAAATATGTTATGATGATAGCATGATGACGTCGCGAGACGCGTGTACGCGACACTGACAATTCGCACTTCATTGCTAAAAGATTGCTGTTTGTATAGAAACCTAACAATATATAACACATTATACAAACGCTGTATTTAATTAAACAGGTCAGGGATAACATATATCCAACTCTCTAAATTGTGTTGTAAATAGTTATTTTTTATTATTTTTGTTTTTGTAATTTGGTTATTTGATGTAATTGTATATTCTAATTTCATATTGTACGTCCGAAATTGATAAACTGGTCGTTTCCATATATGATGTAACACAGTTATAGACTATAAATGCTTATCTTATCTTATCTTATCTTATCTTATCTTATCTTATCTTATCTTATCTTATCTTTAGTGGTGAACGCACGGACATCTGATGTGTACTTAAAAGTCCGAAGAGCAAATCCCCGGACACATGCTCAAGAAACTCAGCTCGTATTTTCTTTTAAATAAATGTTGTACATATTTACAGTAACACAGTTTCAGAGAGAATAGAGTGACCACCAGCATATGCTATTGCAAAAAACAAAAAATCTAATCAGTGTTCGCAACCTGAACAGACCCCACAAGCAGCACCCGTTCACGAGTATGACGGATAACATAGCAATGAAGACTTGTATCTCATTGTGTGGTGTGTTTATTAAACTGTATGTATGTATGTAACATGTACTGCATGATCGGAATTCCGCAAATGCGTGTAGGAATAATGTATTTATCCAATTATGACATGCCACTGTGACCATGTCACGTCCTGTCACGTCACAAACGTGTTTATGTGGTGGTAACTTGGTCGAGGTGGTAGCTGCGAACGGCAACTTACATATGGCTTTTTCAAGAATTTATAATTAAATACTTATTACATAGTATAAAACAAAGTCGCTGTCGCTGTCTGTCCGTCTCTATGTATGCTTAAATCTTTAAAACTACGCAATTAGTATTTGAAGAGGTTATTTTTTAATAGATAGAGTGATTCAAGAGGAAGGTTTATATGTATGACTAGCTTTTGCCCGCGGCTTCGCTCGCGTTAATTTATCCCCTTAAGGGTGGAATTTATCAAAATCCTTTCTATGGGGATGCCTACGTCATAGTAGCCCTATGCATGCAAAGTCTCAGCACGATCGGTTTAAAATTGACAAAGTTTCATACAAACTTTCATCCCCTATTTTGCCCCCGTGGGGGTAGAATTAATCAAAATCCTTCCTTAGCGGATGCCTACGTCATAACATCTACCTGCATGCCAAATTTCAGCCCGATCCGTCCAGTGATTTGGGCTATGCGTTGATAAATCACTATGTCAGTCACCTTTGAGTTATATATATATAGATATACATGTACACCCGTGCAAAGTCGGGGTGGGTAACTAGTAAATTTTGTATGATAACTTTCTGCCTACCCCTTTGGGGATATAGTGTAAAGATATATACATTCAAATGACACGATTAATATTACAATAGTATATTATTCATAATCACTGACTAATAACTATTGTTAATGGTTAACTTTACAATAGAACTGATGGTAGTAAATTATAGTGAAGTAAGAATGCAGAATGCAATTTTTAATTAACGCTATTTACGACATATACAAGTAGAGTAGGGTTATTTATTCGGCTTTGTACGGACAGATCCGGACTTTCTACTTTATTTACCGACTTTGAATAGTAGTAGCAATCATCATCATCATCATCATCATCATCACCATCATCACCATCATCACCATCATCATCATCATCATCATCATCATCTCAGCCCGGAAGACGTCCACTGCTGAACATAGGCCTCCAGGATAGGATCGGTCCAGCGCTGCTCGCATCCAATGCGTTCCAGCGATCTTGACCAAATCGTTGGTCCACCTTGCTGGAGGCCTTTCCACGCTGTAGTATCAATAATTGGTCAATTCAAAATATCTTTATTCATGTAGGTCTATTACAGACTCTTATGATATGTCAAATATACCGTCAGTTCGGAATGATTTCGAGATGAGAGGTATTTATTAAAATAAATATTCAATAACAAGAAAGTCCTGGAGTCATCCGAATGTGGCCATAGACTACACATCGTCGGTTAAATAGAAGAATGTCAATATTCAAAATGTACACTTCTTACAAGACAAGCATTTAAAGTTTTTAAATTTATTTAAATTATTTTTCCTTTAACGTTTTAAATTTACACAAAAGTATTATATATCATTTTAAATGTATTTAGATAATGATTAAGACGGCGTGGTTAATTTAATTGACTTATATGAAAGGAGGCAATTCTAGCTTCTAATTTGAAAAATGTCTTTTTATTTAATCAACGATATGCTAAAGTTTGTTATTGTCAGTTTATTTAAAAGAAATATATATATTTTAAAATATGTATTAATAGATTACAATAGTTAATTTGAACATATGTTTTATTGAAATATATACGATGTGAAATAAAACGATAACCGAATCAAAGATAGCAAAACGACAAACAACATTTAAGGAACACGATATGACGCCAGATGGCCGAATAGCAACAATCGTTACTAATATTCATCATTGTAATTTATAATTCCTGTTCCCGCGATTTCGTCCGCGTGGAATTTAACTTCGATTTTTCTAAAACAAAAATAGCCTAAGTTACTACTTATTACATCAGCTACCTGCCAAAAAAAGTCCCGTCAAAATCGGTCCAGCCATTTCATAGAGTAGCCGGAACATATACATATAAAATTTCATAAAAATCGCTCAAGCCGTTTGGGAGGAGTATGGTAACTAACATTGTGACACGAGAATTTTATATATAAGTTGTGTCAAATTTAGGCCCCAATTCCAACATTATATACCCCACATTATAACTTACTGTCATTAAACTGCAATTGTCAATTTATTTATTAACTTCGTCATTAACTAATTATCATTACAACACGGACATAGCTAGCAATTAAATGTAAAATTTTAGGTCTAAATGACTCATTAAAATCAGTTCTAAAACCAATGTCAGTTTCACTTTGATTTGCACGTTTTTTACTAGAAGTTAAAATTTCTTGGTATTGAATCGTAAGTCTTTTTAATTTAGGAATTTTTGACCCTAAAATATGTAGACACTATAATCCCACACTAACTAAATCTATATCAACTTTTGACTTTGATTTTCCTAGAAGTTACAATTTCTAGCTGCAGTTGAATACAATTTAAGAAAAATGAGGCCCTAAATTAGACACTATAGCCCTCTTTTTCACTTGGAGAAAATCCCTCATGCAGACCCCCCAGCCCCGGGGGAGGCAAGCGGGTAAGGCTCCTAATCACTAAAAACTCCAAGGTACGATGAAGCGTCTATTGCCCGAGTCGCGGAGACACCATAGCCCCACACTAACTGTTTCATTCATTCATAATTTAAGAGCTACGCTCTTGTTGGTGGAGCTCTTGCCACTTTCCGCGATCTTCCATCATGCTCTTTAATTCTTGATACGACACGACTCCCATTTTGTCCTCAATTTGTTTGATGTAGCTATTCCTTGGTCTTCCCCTCCCCCTCTTTCTTAACTGTAGTAAGTCCTAATTCAATGTCATTTTTGGGGCTAAATTAGGCACTATCCCCTAAACTAATTATATGTGATGAATCATAGTTGCTATGGAATTCAAATTGCTAGAATCGTCTAGAAAGTTTGAAGTTAAAAAACAGCATTTTTAATGATATTTCATAATGAATAATTTCTAGAATGTTAACACTTGCATTGTCTATCTCTGTCTATGTAAATGACGAACACGCCTGGCAATAGTTGTCATGTACGGGATTTTCATTTAATGTTAGACATATGCATACGTATGTACACAAAGTAAGTGAACTGGCTTTTAAAAATAAAGAAATTCATTTGAGTTTCTAGCCAGTTCTTCTCAATTGAATCTGTATATTGAACAGGATGATAGTAATACAAAAAAAATTACATTAATAAGCGACTAGAATGTCAAATATTCAAATATTCATGCAGGTCTATTACAGACTCTTATGATATATCAAATCTACCGTCAGTTCGGAATGATTATAGATGAGGAGAACTGACAAGAAACTCAGCTCGTATTCTTTTCAAATAAATGTTGTACATGTTTACAATAATACAGATTCATTTAGTTCGAGATGAGAAGAACTGACAAGAAACTCAACTCGTATTCTTTTCAAATAAATATTATACATGTTTACAATAATACAGATTCATTTAAATTCATATTTGGGAGAATAGAGTGACTACAAGCACATGCCATTGCTAAAGCAAATAGTCTAATCAGTGTTCGTAACGTGGACCTGTCCTACATGAATAAATTATTTTGGATTTGATTTGAATACTCACAAACCATCTACCCTAGCAGCCATTAAATATTAATACAATATATAATTAACCGCGCGAGATGAGACGTAGTTTTCCACGAGGCGACGTGAGATGACAGACGCTCGTGAGGCCCATGTATCTTATCTACCGTAGACAAGCGATTACGAAATTCAATAACAATTTGCTTAGTATTTTTAAATATTCTTTATTACATGTATAATACAGTAATAATATAATTTAGAGACAATGTAAACAAGTTAACAAAGGTAGACTTATCCTTAGATTTCTTCCAACCCAAAACAGTGGGATAGGTGGTATCGCAAAAAAGATATCAAAAACAACTAAACAGCCCCATTGCTTGAAACATAATGTTAGATCGACCTCTGTGCGGTCCCCCTGAAAAACATCGCGGTCAATTTCTAGCTGAATAACTTGATTTCATGCTCATCCTATAACCCTTCCTGGTACCCTACCAACGTATACCGTAAACGCAGGCAGGTACACTATTACGTTATCATTGCAAAAAAATTACGATTTGTACAATCTACTACATAAACAGAAATAATTATATAAATATATATTTTTTTGTTATAATTAAAACTTTCATACACGTTTGTACTTTGTGTTATTGCTACGAATTTCCATAAGTGCGGGTTCATTGATGTCGTCTTTATGGGACATAATGTTGTTAGTAGGGCTGCGGGGTGACGGGGTGATGGCGGCGAGGGGAAAGACGGGGGTGGGGAGGGGGCGGCGCGCGCCTCCACCGACCAGCGTTGAGCCATGTCGAACGGTCGCTTGGCTCGACCTGGGAAGCGAGACGCACTGTGTCGCTCGCATTTAGGCCCATTCTTGACTGATCGGCGCAGCGATTAATCAGTTTTTTCCGGGGTTTTGTTTAACTGATACCGGTAAAGCAGTTAACACACCGTTTTTATTTCTAAATTTCATCCTTATTTGTCGAGAAATTATGTTATCTAAAATATATTTTAAAACGTTAGTTATCAGTAATCAGTAATCTGAATTACACCTCTAGATACTCATAGATTAAACTTCACTCATTAATTATGTAACGCATAAACTTGAAATCTTTAATATTATCAACTACATTCAAAGGATCAATCTTTAAATATAAATATGTATGAATACTATACGTATTTCCCTATTTACATTATTAAAATCAAACCG
Organism: Achroia grisella; assembly: GCF_030625045.1. Classification (NCBI taxonomy): domain Eukaryota; kingdom Metazoa; phylum Arthropoda; class Insecta; order Lepidoptera; family Pyralidae; genus Achroia; species Achroia grisella. The sequence continues at coordinate 329,786 of NW_026713046.1, read as the reverse complement.
TTTATATATTGAGTCATGTATTTATCAGACTAATCGGTATGATTCACGTCACTCTATTCGATGACTCGTAAAGCGAATTGCCGCGATCGCTGTCGTACCGTCCAGTCAGGTAGCGGCCTTATTGTCATTGTCCCGACAACGCACGATCGCAGCCGAACATTGTCGAAGCCAACCAGTTCTAAATCAGTTTCTAGTACGCGCCAGCCGCTTCGCACGCGCGCTCGTAACAACGAAATATCCGTTTGTTTTTTAATACTAATTCCTAACGCGATAAATACTGCCGTCCGGTACGTGTATTGTAGTAAGTGAACGTCACCATCGACCGTTGCAGTTCGACAGCTAAGCCTTTGACGAGTGGGCCGTTACCTGTGCAGTGTAGTGAGTGCATATAGTTTTCCATTTCGACCTAGTTTACGTGACTTTGTGATTTTACTGGACGCGAAGCGGCCCCTCCGGCTTTCTATCGGTAGTATAAGCACAGAACATCGGAATCGATGAGCATTAGCGTTCGACTACGATGATAATTGAACCATTGATCGTGTAAGTATGCCGCGACCATATGATTTTCTATAGCGTGGATCACCACTAATAAACAGTGACTCCATGTCAACACAAGTACGAGATACGTGTTGTCGCGAGCGATCTAAATTTATCCCTTGCATCTTGAGGCCCTGAATCACTATTCAATTGAGATTGAGACAGATACGCGGCGTGACTATGGAATAGATTCATCAGTGGTTAATATTGTCATCTGATATAAGGAAGAGGGGTACACAATGGCTGGCGCGCCGCGCGTCTCCCTGTCGCGCAATCATACCCCACGGTCTTTGAACTGTATCTCGTGTATTACGTATTTTGTTTATGCACAAGTTGACATTTCTAGAAACATGCACTGGTCCACCGGTATATTGTGTGCGTAAAGTAATTTAGATAAATATCTATCTCGACTCAAGGCAATAAGCGTCTGTAAGAACATTATACATGAAAAATGCAGTGCTAAAAGTATTTTTCAATTAATCTATCACATGGAGCGTTATCTACACTGATTTATGACATATATTGAATATAATCGAACTTCGAGCAAAATGTATGATAAATATAATTTATTAATATTGAATTTTCTCTATTTTTCAGGCACATTCCAACCGAATGGTGATTGGATGACGATATCGGCCCGTTCCCCGGATAAAGAGCCATCGCCGCCAAAACAAATCAACTTTGCGGAGCCGCTGGTAGAGTCTGTGCGGGTGTACCTCGCCAATGAGCTGCCCTCCAAGGAGCTAGCGCTGGTTCCCCGAGAGCCCAGTCCCCCGCCCCCGGCCACGCCAGAGCTCTGCGATGTTGACATAGCCACCCACACTGCGTGTGAAGAAATCAAAGGCATCAACTTCGAGCCTCGTCTAAAACGAAATGACTTAAACAATAACGCCTCGCGGCAGCAAAGCGAAAGGAGCCAGAACGGCGACATGCCTAGCCAAGCAGAACTGATGCAGCGGCAACCTCTGCTAGCGCGCGGTGTAAAAAAAGACGCGCCGCAGCCGACCACCGACGAGTCAGACCCGGACCAAGACCATTCGCCGCAGCGCACGCACACCGGAGACTTCATCGTTGAAATACCCGCCGGGACTGCCAGGGAGGAGAGATATCCAAAAGAAATATGGAAAACTATAATATCTTTCGTCTTCTTGTTCCTATGCGTGTGCATCAATATGATGTCACTGTCGTTAGTGCACGAACGACTGCCTGACAGGAACACGACGGCGCCACTCAACGACATTGTACTGGACAATATAGATGCCAGAGACTGGGGCCTAGCTGTGTCAGAATATCTAATCATGATATCAACGACGGTGGCCACGCTAGTGATCATCTTCCACAAACACAGATTTATAGTAGCTCGGAGGTTGTTCTTCATCATCGGCTTGCTGTACCTGTACCGATCGATCACCATGTTCGTGACCGTTCTGCCGGTGTCGAGCACCACGTACTTCTGCAGCCCTAAGAGCAACAACACGACACCGCTGCTCGTCTTCAAAAGAATGTTTTACTTAATATCAGGCTTCGGCCTGTCTATAAACGGAAAACACACATACTGCGGGGATTATATATATTCAGGACATACTATGGTTCTTGTGTTAAGTTATTTGATAGTAGCTGAGTATTCACCAAAAAAATTGTGGCCCGTACACTGGGCGATGTGGGGTTCAGCGTTGCTGGGCGTGTCATTCGTGCTGTTGGCCCACGGACATTACACGGTGGACGTAGTGATCGCCTATTACGTGACTACGAGACTGTTCTGGACGTTCCATTCGTTGCTGGTGACGCCGCATCGGAGCAACGGCTACAACAACTACATGATCCAGCGCGAGTGGTGGTACTGGCTGTTCACATACCTGGAGCGGAACGTGCGAGGGCCGGTGCCGCGACGGTACGACTGGCCGCTGCCGTGGCCGCGCACCAAGCTGTTCAGCCGGCTCAGCTAGTGACGCGCTCGTGCAGCGCTGCCACCTCCAGAACGTGTATGACGCTCACTCACCTTCTGCGAGTGCCTCTTCAGGACCTGCAGCTCCTTCGGACTGGTCCGCGTGCAAATGGCCAGCGTGAGCGTGTAGTCGAACTGGTGTACAATCAGATTCAAGTAAACAGTCTCTTCCCAGTCGATTTCCGGGTCGCCGATGGGCAGTTTCTTTGAGTCCTTGCGGAATACCTCGACGTCAGTCTGTGAACAAAGCGACAGACAATACGGTTGAGTGGAACTGTGGGCCTTTACATTCTCGTTGGACCGGTGGCGGACTGCGTTACAAAACGCATTCGGCTGTGCTTAAGTGACCACAATAATATGTGAGCGTGCGTGCGCGCGTGTAATGTGATAACTAGATCGCATAGAGCTCATTACCAAAAGCGAACTGTTCTACATTCTGACAACCTCGTACCTATGCTTTTATTGTTGAATAGAACTGTAAGATATTATTTTTATTTGACAAAAAACAATGCGATCGAAATGTCATGCTGTTGATAGAATTTTTGTTTTTGTAAACAATATATTTTATAAGTGGTTATTATAAACGATTTGAGCTGCTATTTATTAGCGAAATGTACTGTGATTAGACGACATGGTGGGCGGGACGAGTGGCGGCAGACATGCGGCCGACGCACCGATGCACCGGCAGCGGTGCAGCCGGACCACTAGATACAGAGTAGTGCATCATAGTCGTAATAACTTCATAATATAAGAAATAATATTTTTGTATTGTATAAAATAAAGTACATAGCTGTTATTAAAACATACTTTTTGTATTTCCAAAGAATTGTCTAATAGAGTTTTGTAACATCCATATGGTGCTAAACTAGAAAATAAATGAGAAATTTTCAATGAAGTAAAATTAAGTACTTATTCGCACCGAAATCCTGATTGGAGTCTTCTAGTGTTCACGAGACAAGAAATGGCATAATAAATTCATTGATAATGTTATATTTCTTTTCAAAAGTGTGATAATAGAATCGACATGCGACGATCTACTAATATATAACTATTTTATAATGTAACCTGCCCAAGAGCTACTGTGCATTACATTACTATACGTTATGCAAGGTGTAGTACGGTGACCACAACACAATCCAATCAAAAAGAATAATAACATTTATCTTCTAAAACTATGATATAAAATTTAGAATATATACAAACTAAACATACAGATATCTCACTATTTATTAGTGACATATCTGAGGATTATAAAACAACATCCTCTTCAAACTATGTACACGATAAATAATTTTATCTCAATTTTGATATGATATCTAATACTTCAGTGTACAATGATACCAATTATATTGGAGTTTTATGTGAAAATATTACTTATATTATTATATACATATATACAAGACATCATTCTTCCTATGATGTTGGTACAGTCTGCCACTGATACTTGACTCACTAACTGACGCTGACAATACAGCATCTTACATCTTTTACCTTGCTATATTCATATTAGAGACAGTTTTCAAATTCCTTCTCCGCAGTGTTACTGTATACTTCTTTGAATTAATTAAAATAATGGTAACTGGTCACTGCAACTGCAGTCTGCATGTACAGTAACAAGCATTGTACTTACCTCATATTTGGGCAGGTATCGAGAGGATCCCTTCACGTGGCGCTTTCTAACAAAGAACAAGAGGTCGTCGCAGTCGATCGCCTGCTCCTCTTGAAACAGGAAGTGACGCACAAACAGATCTGTCCAATATGTAGTTCCTTGTAGCACTACAAAGCCGCTATCTGTAACACGAACAAGAATGCTTGTGTGCTGACCTAGTTGTTCCTACAATTAATATTCTCCAAACTTAATTGCAAGAATCCATTGCGAATTTCAAGTGCAGCACAATCGTTGGATTACTGAATTCGATCCAAATAGTTCATATTGTAACGTACAGTTAAATTAGTAATTATTGTAGATAACAACATGGAAATGTCTGAAGTTAGATTTGTGTACTGTAATATTTTATATATGTATAAGGTATAGGGACCTGTCAGTAAGTCGCTTGGAATGTCTGAATGTAAAATATAAAGTGCCTTCAATGTACACATGAGGAAATGTGTTTTGGTAGTGTAATTGTTATGTTGCTTTAGTTTGCAGTGGCGCCACCACTTTGTGTTATATATTTCCAATTTGTTACTCTTAAATGATTGTAAAAACAATTATAACAAACATGTGTATGCAATTGTACACACAACGTAAACTAATGCATCATAAAGCTATCGAGCACTTTCTATCATCACAGTGTATTAATACCGGCATTAAATTTATTTATTCCAACAATATAATGATTAAATATTTATTGTTCAATGAAATATGATGTATTTAATGCTGTCATTACACAAAAATATTTCTCAAATTTGTGTATAGAAAAATTTCATAATAAAATAATATACATATATGTATATGTATATAATTAAAAGTTAATTTGTTTATTAATATTATAAGTTACTCAAAACATTAACAAACGAAGTAAGATCCCTGAATTCTTTAAAATTGCATGTCAGTAATGCATAAAAGATGATAATATTACAGAAATAACTTCTCAATTCAATAGTAAGCGAACCCATGTTTCTTTGCATCTATTTATTTATTTATTATTTTATTATGAAGCATATTTTTTAAGGAAATATTAAATAGGGGCACATAGACACGAGTACCTGATAATATATTTAACAGTTACGGCTCATTCACACTTACATTAGTTAATGACAGACGTTCCTATAATGCAAATCGAATCGGGTTTTAATACCATTCGTTAAGTCAATTACAGATGATGCATATTGAAACTATTTTTATTACCTATATTAAGTACTATTTACAAAAAAAATGTATTTACTCAATTTGTCAGACTGCTGTCTAATACCCTAGGTAAGAATAAAATCTGAAACCAAGTTAGGAACTAGATGGCGCTGTGCAAATTTGTTCAGAGTTATTTATTTATGACTATTATTAAATAATATAAATACTGTAGGCATTAACAGTATATCTATAATTTTATTAGAATTTACTACGGTAATTATTGGACGTATAAAAAAAATATTCAAATTGTATAATGTCGTAACAATTTGTCCTATGAGATTCGTATTTTTGGACACATGTTTCACTTACGACAATTCATAGGTCCTCCGACAATCGTGTGTATATATTTATGGAAATTTATAGGACAGTAATTACAACGATTTATTTACGATTGGTATTAAAAAGCGATTCGTCGATTGTGAATGAAGCCTTATACACGGCTCATATGCATAATGTTATTCCTATCACAGAAGAAAGCTATTTATTGTGTTAACGCTGAATCTCAGAGTATTTATTGTCAGCTGTATATAAAAAGCTTCTGTTCTGTACCCACATTGCCTTATAAATTAACTTAAGGGAATGCCTAATAATAATATTTTTAATGTATGAAAGTTATTCATACATAGCAGGCTACCAAATTTCGTAGTATGGAAACATACAAAAATGTTTTACTATATCAGAAAAGATAATGCAATATTTTAAAAAACAAAATGTCTGAACTACACATGATATTAATTTTGTAAAAAAATCAATCAATTTTATGTAAATGTATTTTTAATAGTAACTAAGCACATTGCTCTGTCTGTTTCGTGTTGGGAATATAGAGGTGATATTGTAAAAGCTGTTTACATAAAATAAAAATATGCCATTCATAAATAATTCTTTCTGCAAAATCATTTTGTTACACTTTGCCTCGATTTGTCTACCACACAATTATAGTATTTCAAATTTAAAAGAAATTGTTAAAGTATATATTTGGAAAAATATGCCATTCATACATAATTCTTTCTGCGAAACCATTTCGTTACACTTTGCCTGGATTTGTCTATCACACAATTTTTACAGTATTTCAAATTAAAAAAAAATCATAAAGTATTTATTTGGAAGAACTAAGAGAGAATACTTATTCCATTAAGTTATACTGTAAAAAAATGGTTATTTAATATTTAAACAGTTCTTACTAGTTAATTACTGAATGCAGGAAGTGTACTGTCATACAACTAGCTTTCCGTTAGGAAGACGTCTATTATAAACTATCCCGGAAATCCATTGAAACAGTTTGAAGTATCATATCATAACATTACTAAATAAGTGCCAACTTTCATACAATTAAAACGCCACATTTATGTATGACAGAATGATGAACACGCAAACAAAGTTGTTCGGTTTATGTAAAAATACCTACTATGACTGGAAATCTGATTATTAACTTTATTACTAACTGCACTTGCAACTGCATCTGCGTGGATTTTAACTTTATTTTTCTAAAATAAAAGTAGCCAAATTACTCCTTTTTACATCAGCCGCTTGCCAAAAAAAGTCCCGCCAAAATCGGTCCAGCCATTTCAGAGGTTAGCCGGAACAAACAGACAGACAAAAATTGTAAGAAATGTTATTTTGGTGTATGTACCGTATTTATATTCATATGCATGTAGTAAAATACGGTTATTTTAATATTACAAACAGACACTCCAATTTTATTTATATGTATAGATGTCTATGCTTCATAATAAGTACTATGGTTATTTAGAAGACATTTTGGTATATTTAATCTGAAGATTAATTAGTACTACATATTTCCAATTCTCTGGGACAATTCTTCCTTACTTTTCATTCCTATTTTTCTTCCTGGACACTTGTAAAAACATGTAGAAATGATTTAGACAATATTAAATTATTTGTTTATTTTCTACAGGAGTAAAACTTGGTTAATTAAATGTTTAATGATTCCCACCAAAACAGCTTTCCAATACCACTTCCGGACAACCCTATTCGTCGGACACCCTCCGAAAAGGGTGAATCCGGGAAACCCGCTTATATATATATTGCAACCCTAGTTATAACAAACCACTCACACAGAAATAGAACTCTATGTTCTTTGTCATTAAAACTTTAATCGTAAAGCAAAAAAAAATGTACTCCACGCGGCTGGAGAAGTATGAAACTTGGCACAGCGGAATACATGGAGAGGCCATGATATTTTTTTATAATAATATTTAAACAACATTATTGTTAATAATATTACAAATAATGATAGTGTGTATAAACACACTATCATTATTTGACACACATATATCAAATAAAAAAAAAACTATGGTGACTGGACGATCAGTAATTTTACAGCCCCAATAAATAATTACTAACTGTATTACTGAACTGGACGGTGGGTAAAGAATTTGACGTTCATAAGCGGCTAAAATGTCCTACATGAAAAAAATATTTTTGAATTTGAATTTCAAAAAGGTATTTTATAAAACAGACTAATCCGCTAGGAATGATTGTTCTTAGTCGATCAAATAGATGTTAAATATTTTTAGTTGTAATGAGGCTCTATGATATTTGAGCTGTACTGTTGATGTTACATTCCTTGTCGATGCAAGTTTTCTTTATGCATCATATATGAATGAAATAGGATGAGCTATGGAATATAATAGAACTACATACATGTAATGTGTATCTATAACTGTTTGTACCGATGCTGTTGTATTTTAAAGTTCATATTATATGTGTTTTCCTAGAGGTGGCATTATTATTTATTTGACTCCCTCTTACCCCAGACTAAGATATGTTTATTCATCAGACTAAACAACCTTCGATATCCCACAAGCTATGTAATCTATACATATAAATAAAATTGGTGTGTCTGTTTGTAATATTGAAATAACCGTTTTTTAATACATGCATATGAATATAAATACGTTACATACACAAAAAAACATTATTTACAATTTTAGTCTGTTTGCCTGTTTGTTCCGACTAATCTCTGATATGGCTGGACCGATTTTGACGGGACCTTTTTTGGTTGGTAGCTGATGAAATAAGGAGTAACTTAGGCTACTATTATTTTAGAAATATAAAGTTAAATTCCACGCGGACGAAATCGCGGTAACAGCTAGTATATACTAAATGTAATGAAGTGGTAAGGGGAAATAGAGGGGAATGTTAGGTTGACCTCCCCGCGAATGCCCCTGGAAACCATCTAAAAATGAATAACCAGCAATTAACCCCTGCTTATTTAATCACAACGGGCAAACTGAGCTGATCTCATCCTGACCTCCACTGGTGCCCCACCAGCGTGTACCGCTAGTGCAGGCGGGAAATAGTCCAAAAGGATGTCGCCACAAAGGAAGCGGCAGATTTTATAAGCAACTATAAATTAAAAAAAAAGAGTGCAGGCGGGCGAACTATACCATAATCATCAATAAAAAAAAAACAGTAACAATCAAGCAAATCAAGTCACGTCATGAAAGTAGTCAGGCAGTGATGCCAAAATTGTAATGAAACCCATATTTCTATATTAGTCAAATAACGTAAAATCAAAAATGAAAATATAAAGAAATTTTCACATAATAACTATGCATAAGAACCAGAGTGACCGACATAGCCCGAAGAATTGCGACTCTGAAGTGACAATGGATAGGGCACATAGCTCGTAGGACAGATGGCCGTTGGGGCAGTAAAGTCCTCGAGTAGCGACCACGGACCGGAGGACGCAGCGTGGGAAGGCCTCCAGCAAGGTGGACCGACGATCTGGTCAAGATCGCTGGAAGACATTGGATGCGAGCAGCGCAGGACCGATCGTCGTGGAGATCTTTGGGGAAGGCCTATGTCCAGCAGTGGACGTCTTCCGGGCTGCGATGATGAACTGTGCATAACGCACCTTTTTGTATGATAATTATTATTATATTTTTTTATAAATACATTTTAAATATTTTATACTTTGTTCCTTTTTTTTATTGTCAAATTTGAAATATATGTCTTCACCTACAACGACCGTAGTTTCTCTTATGACTAAATATAAAAATACAGTCCTTAAGAAACATCAGTCATTAAAAATAACCCTATTGGCAATAGAGGGATCATAACATGGGGTGAAATTATATTATTGGGGTTCCAAACAAATATAATCATATAGAATGCATATGGCCTAACATTGTACATGCATCTGTCCATCTGTCACAATGCTATTGTTTATTTCAAATTTTGATTAGATTAGGATATTTGTAAAATTTGATATTATGGATATTTTAAACTAGCTGTACCGGCGACTTCGTCCGCGTGGAATTTAACTTTATTTTTCTAAAATAAAAGTAGCCTAAGTTACTCCTTATTAAAAAAGTCCCGTCAAAATCGGTCCAGCCATTTCAGAGATTAGTAATAGCCGGAACAAACAGACAGACTGACAGACAGACAAATCTTGTAAAATAAATATTTTGGTGTATATACCGATTACCGTATTTATATTCATATGTGTGTAGTAATAAACGGTTATTTCAATATTACAAACAGACACTCCAATTTTATTTAAGGTAAAGGGCCATATTATGGAACATTGTACTAGTTTATGAAACAAGTGATAAAAATCTGAATTACAAATAATTTCTAACGTATTCAGTATTTATAATATTATCTTTATGATCTTTAATAACCTATTTATTGATTAAATTAATTTATTTTGGTAAACACCTTAAAATGTATAGAAAAAAAAAATAGTGAAATGCACGTGTCAGGTTGCATGAAAAAAGACTGTCTTTTAGAGTTAGAGAATGACAGGTGTCATCACAATTGTTTTAACAATTTGAAATATTTGTCAATGATTCAAAAATACTTGAAACATGTTAATCAAAAGTTTGACTTATAATCTATTGATTGATATTGAATTTAAAGTACTTTAATAAGGTATTTATTTTTTATTTAGGTGTTTCATAATTGCCGCAAAAATTTCTAAACAGACCGTATTTATGGAACAGTATATTCAGTGTTCCACATCCCCCTCACATTCGATTTTCTAAGTTGTCCGTAATTATGAAACAGCAATAAGTGGACAATATTTAGTTAATTTCGTGTTAATAATTGTTAATTAATTATAACAAAGCAATTTACGTTAGAACAGTTTATATTTATAAAAATTTGCATTTAGATAAGTACATAGATTGTAAATTTCCATGAAAATAAAAAACTAACCTCAAAAATGAATAAGCTGGATGATAAATATTGTTTTATGTTAATTAAAACATATACTTAAGTGGAAAACCTGCCTGAAAAAATTAATAATACTTTATTTTATTCAAAATTTTTACGAAGCACCTACATATCACATTTTTATAGATGTTTTTAAATTAATAATTTTTATAGGTAGATACATTTTTTTTATTGAATTTGATATCTTTATTCTATAGACTTGTTTTATATTGTTATTATTAATTTTGATTGTTTGGTATAATTTTTATAATTTGATATTGGTTGGTTTTCATGAAATAAATAAACTAACTGTCAAAGAAGTGACGTTGGTAAATTTTAATTTTTAGAGAAAGAACAGAACAGTAATAAAATAATTTGATTAATAATCAAGTCGAATGATAAAACTAATGATTACATGACACTTAACAATGATTGTCATTCTTCTAATAAATATTCTCCTCTGATAAATACCAGTACCCAGTCTCAACAAAGCGGCCATTCCTGAGGTAATTACTGTATGAAATTATAGTATAAAATGAACCTTTAGATATGGTTACTGAATCTCATTCTGGTATTAATGAAAGTAGTAATTTAAATTGACTAAATTTAACTAATATTTTGTTAATATAAATTTAATATTGTGCGTAATGTTGGTGATGAATTAATATTTGAGTTGAATTTGAAGTCAAGAAAAAATGGATTAAAGTTGAGTCATCAGGTAAACTCAAACTACCTTCTGCTGGCATATCTGATCAATGGATGCAATATGACTCAAAAAAAGAAACTGATCGTAAAACTAAAGAAGAAAAGCTACATAAAAGAAAACAATTATTAAATGAGAAAAAAGTGATAGCTGATGAACGGAAAAAGCTACTAGAGAACGCATTACTACAAAGGATCAAAGAAGAAATGAAATAGTTGAATTTTTGGTTTAATTTAATGTATATTTGGTTTTTATATCTTGTTTATTAATCCTAAGATTTGAAACTGTTCTTGTCATATTTACTTTGTAAGTGAATATTTATTTATTGCTTGTTTATTCATATAATTTTTAAATCTAACTGTATTAATAATTAATAATAAAACTTTTGATACTATGAATAAATAAATTAGTAACTGAAAAATGTTTTTAATGTGAGTACTTCAGTTCATTTTGAGTTCCATAATTTGGGACATTCCCGATGGAACACCCGTACGTGTTGCTTTAGACTGTTTCATAAATACGGCCGTATGTACTTGTCTGTTATTTTATTCAATTTATTAGCATTTTCAACTAAAACTCACTTGATAATAATTATTATCACTTCAGTAGATATCAGGCAAACTATTAACTTAGAAAAATTCAATGTTTCAACTCTATTTTTTTTTAAACAATGTAAAATATTCAACTCCTACTCAAAAGGTGTCTCATAATATGGCCCTTTACCTTATATGTATATATATATATATATTTTTTTCAGTATTAATCTATTTAATACCTGTAAAATTGCACGGCCATACTATCTCTGATCAACATAATGCATATATTACAAATATATAGGATGACAAACAGTCACCTAGAGGGAGGGGGGGGGGATTGTTAGTAATGTGGACTAATAACCCCATTGCTAGCAATGTACCATGTCAGGTTGACCTTCACATGATTCCCCCTGGAGATAATTGTGATAAATTCATGCTGAATTTACCACGACTAACTGACCTGACCTCATGCTCATTTTATCCTCAACTGGTGCCCCGCCAGCGCAAACCATTAGCATTTATAAGAAAAACAGAAATCATCTCGAGTTAATTATTAATTGCTTATAATTGAATGTAATGACACAAATATAGTGGTACATTTTTCACCAGTTTCTAAAGATCCCCTGACTAGACTATTCCAGCTTTCATTGCGACTAGTAATTTATCTTGTCACATACAGAAATGAGACATTTTTATATTGTTATGAGATAATAAATCATTATCAAAACAATGTATTATTTATTGTACCTATTTCCACCACTCCACACTTCCTCTCAGTAACTCAAAGGTTGACCGGAAGATATCTCTCTTTTGGGACAAGTCTGCAATTATATGCCATTATTTTTTAAGTCAATTCTGTCCTTTTATTTATAATGTTATTGTACTACTTGTACTCACTAAACGATTACTTGAATGACGAGTGTGCATGACAATAGTTGTTCATGTTCGAGATTTTCATTTAATGTTAGACATAGACACCTATATAAATACCTATGCATTGTAAATAAACTGGATTTAAAAAAAAAACTAATTCAATTGAGTTTCTTGCCAGTTCTTCTCAATTGTATCTGTATACTTAACTGGAGCGTAGGGAAAAAATTCAAATTAAAAACTAATTTATTCGTGTAGGACATTTTAGCCGCTTATGAATAAATTAATTTTGATTTTTTTTAAAAATTACAAAAAAGTATTACAAACAAACAAACAATTATGAGTAGCTGCCACTGCTCTTGAATAGGGATTTTAGACTGTAACATGTTTTAATAAAGAAATTAGTTGTAATGTATAATTCTTGCCTATTACTGCTTTAAAATTTCACACAAATTGCCGTAGTTCTACATATTCATTTATAATAACAATAAGTGTGTTTATTATGGCATCAATGGCCCATTTGTTAATAATTTACATAATAATAATAATAATATTTGAACTCAGAAAAAGACACTCAACTCTGGAAAGTTTGGACTCAGAGTGCAAGGGACCGAACCCTATGGAAATACTTGGAGGAGGCCTATGTCACATGACAGACTTGACATTCAGATGTGGGGAAAAAAATAAAAAAAAAAAATTGTAGACTAACAGGACCGCAGTTACTGCTGTAAATTTGTAATGTAATGTTATCAGTAAATAAAGGCTTTTATTATTAAAAAATAATTTACATATTTTACATCTAATGTTAGTAAAATCCTTAATTTTATTTTATTTTATTACAATATATTTACACTACACTAACAGTGGTTATAAGTTGTTAAATCTTTGCCTAACAAGTATAATTGTTGTGTAATTGGTAGGTCAAATTTATTTATGCTTTTGCTCATGAAATTGTATACATGGTGAACTTATTGCCTGATGGCATTCTCTACCAGTCAATAGCATACTGATCAGAGATAATAATAACATCTCCTTAAGCTATTCAGTTTACCAAACTAACAAGCTTGTCAACAGACATAATAAATCAGACTAAATATAAGAAAAGATATAGAAATACTCTATACATATTCTAGTCACAATGAAATTGAGTATCAAGCATTGAGAATCAATAAAAAAAACAAAGCACATAATTTTGATGTGTAACTTAGTGATCAATTAATATACATAAGGCAAACAATTCAGTTCTCTATTTACTGACAATTATAAGTATATATGCCCTAATATGATAAGTGAATTTAAATGCAAATGATTTATTTACATAAATACAATTTGTTCAACACATTTATGGAAAAATACTAGTAATTTGTAACTACACTTACTAGAGACCTGTTAATTAATTAATTAGGAGTTCAGTGAAGAGATAAATTAATTATAAATTATATTTAATGAGAATTAAATTAGATACAACATGTGAAATCAGTAAAAAACAATATTACATTTCTCTGACCACTTCATAGAGAAGCTGTCCTTTGTTTAGAAAATATAAGTAAATATTTCTTAATATCTGGCTATACCGTAAGGGACAAGGCGTGAAGATAAATATATAGTATCGTGATTGTTTTCAAAAGCGTGGGATAAAGGGATTTGTTGTGATTAATTAATTAATTTGAAAACAGTACTTACCATCTTTAAGCAACTGTCGCATCTCCTTTGTCCTTTGAAAATTAATTTCCTCCAGCAGTTGCTCCAACATCGTCGCATTTCGCAAGAATGTGGACCCTCCCAAAGACATTTTTCAAGGGGTAAATAATAAAATTCCGCGAATTTTCCCGAGTAAACAATCGAGTGTCAACACACTCCAACTACAGAGGCTAAAGGTAAATAAAGCACTCGTATTTGTACCCAGGCACATGTTACCCATTCAGGGATAAGTATATAGAACGACATGAATAACGAATAACACTATCAGATATTTAAATAGCCCACCATTTTCACAAATCCATCACAGAACGAAAATCCACCATTGATTTATTACTTTTTAAAATTTTGCGGCCCCTGATTGCAAGTTATTTGAACTCATAATGTTGTCAACATAAAATATTACATATATTTAGTATGTTTTTAAAGTGATTTTTAATTCTATAATATAGTTTTACAAAGTAATATAATTTGAAAAATGCAAATGTACTATGTCGTAGATAAACTTTAGCCATTACAAGTAACTAAAATAATTTTGCAATCCTACATCATTATTAAATTAAATTTGATGACAAAAGATCTTTTAAAACTTAAATTTATGTTTCATCAGGACTTATGAAAAATCTTGATTGTGTATAAATTGCGTGTGAAACCCAAGTCTTATTTATGAAATTATTAGTACAGCAGTACAAATTTTATATAGAAAATGGCAACTTTGAACTTTGACAAGTGAATAACATTGACATTTGCCTTTTGACAAGCTGACTTTTTTTATTTTTTTATTAAGTATTTTACGGCCTTGGAAATCTCCTTTCAGCCAATTGACAAGCTGACAATTTCAGTGGTGCCAGATTGGAGGTATTCACTCTAAAAGTGAGGAACTGAGGAACTTTAAAGGAAGAGCACCTTAGTAATCTGACAGCGCTGCGCCGCGCCGTGGAAACAAATGTTTTAAGGGATTCGAATAAATTAATTATATTATTATATTACTTGTTTTAAAATTATAATCACTTATCAAATTCGTATAAACACGAAAATGACATACTGTAAAATTTTAATTTTTTACTGGAATACACAGATACGAGTATCAAATTACCTACTTTATTTAAGTATTTTATTACTTCAAGTGTTTGACAATAATTTGTTCAAATAAATATATTTAAATGGCTTGTACCCACAAGACGAATAAAGAAAAAGAAAGAAATTAGAAGTTGACTCATTCATGGGGACAAAAAAATAATACACGAGACTGATACTGGTGTGTTTAAAATACAATAAAAAGAAAAATATCAAATAAAAATACCTATTTCTTGTTAAAAAAAAAGGAAGTCAGGATCTTGGCTAAAATTTGGGGTGGATATACGGGATCATATGACAACACTGGTCGTTTCCCTGGTCATGTCAGTTTTTGTCAAAATGAAGTAATAATTTACATTCTTGCAAAAAGTTAATAAAAATTAAAAATGTATAAATATAATTTAATTTTATAATATTAAACGACATAATCTGTCGTAAATTATAAAAAATAAATAATGTATACAGTTAAACAATTGTAATAACCAAATATATTTTGCTTTTCTTATTTTCGTCATTTATAACATTCCATAGGTAATGTACTTATATTCAATAGTTTCGACGTTTTTACAACAGTGTCATAATTATAGTTTTGTTATAGTTGTAAGTTAATAGAATAAAAATAAATCTGTATTCGAGTATATTTAATAAAAAATATTTTAAAAGTATTTTTTAATTTTACCGCTCATACACAATTATCTGTTACTCAATTAAAATATATATATATATGCCCTGTAGATAGAAAGAAACGTTCAAAATGTCAACACCGGCGGTCCGAGTCGCTTCTCGCTGCGTGCGAATGTTGCGGCGTACTGTTCGACTGAGTTCTGTCGTACCATGCGGCTGTGGCAACAGGGATTCGGGTTCCAGCTCTGGTACACGAACGGGCGTCGGTGCTGGCAGTAATTACAAGATACCGCCTGGCTCCTCTAGATGCTATGTGCTGGCCGCTGGCACTCTTGGCCTGGCGCTGATAGCAGCTGATCATGTTTACAATGGTATGTTATCGCATACAACAACATTTCTTTATATTATTCAGTAGTTGCCTATTTTTTATGTTAAATCTAGCTATTGTTTCTTAAAGAATGTGGATTCTAGATTTGTTTCAACACATTGAAAAATCTTATTTCTCACATATGGACCTGCATTTTTTTAATGTTAATTGCATATATTATTTTATAAATATGTTTTAGTGTACAATAATTTGATGTACACATTATTTAACACCTTGATTTATTTCAATTAAAGTACCGGTGATCACCATTTTGTTGCAAGGGACCTACCGGTGGGCATGCAGTCTTTGACATGTTAATTACTTCTTTGATAAATAATTCTCGAGATAATTCATTGCAAGCAAAACATTGAGTCATTCCACTTTGTAATATTTGCTCCAATATATATATATTGTATGTACAAATTTAATATAAAGAAAATTAGAATTTGTAGCAATCATTAAATATAATGCAGATCTTTGGGGGAGGCCTATGTCCAGCAGTGGACGTTTTCCGGGCTGCGATGATGATGATGATGATGATGTTCTTTGCAGTTAGTTATAATACATGCAATGTGGTTGACAGAAAGTTGACTGTTTGGTTTTGGTTATTTTTACAAAATAAAACAGCTTTTCATAAGGGCCTGTAACTAACACCATATAAACTCTGATCCTGACATTCTTATGTCCATATCTGGCACCCATAAATTAATATTTTTACTATATTTATCTTACAAGTGTATTTGTAATGCTAAGTAACAATGTTACAATGTTTTAATTGTTTCATTTAAGGTTTCATTAAAAATTAATTAATTTTTATTGTTGCAGAAAAACGATTTTTTAAAGCTGCACAACTCGGTAATGTTCAGGAATTGCGCAAGTAAGTCTCTATAACAGATTTTGTAATATTTTAGTTGTTAATCTGTATGACTGATTATCAGTTATTGCAGGTTTACATGGCAGAACTAACAATGTGCGAACCGAACAGACAGGTGGAGGCCATGATCGCGAGCGGAGAGAGCCCAGCGTCGGGCGACGGGGAGGACGGGGAGGATGGGGAGCGCGGGGAGGGCGCGGCGGACCGGCGCCACGCGCTCGGCTGGACGGCGCTGATGGTCGCCGCCGCCAACGACCGCGCCGCCGCCGTGCGCGAGCTGCTGCGGCTGGGGGCCGGCCCCGACCGCACCGAGCGGTACGCGGGCGCCGCCGCCGCCGCCGCCGCCGCCGGCCTGCACCCGCTCGAGGCGCTGCAGCGGCGCGAGGACGAGTTCTGCGCCTCCATGAACGCGCGCGCCTCCTTCCTGGGCTGGACGGCGCTGCACTACGCCGCGCTGGCGGACTCCGCGGACGCGGCGCGCGCGCTGCTGGACGCCGGCGCCGACCCCACGCTGCGGGACCACGCCGGCCGCCGCGCGCTGCACTACGCCCGGGACCCCTCCCCCGCGCGGGACCTGCTGCGCGACGGCGGCCGCGCCTGGCAGCGCCGCGTGGAGGCCGCCGCCGCCGAGGAGCGCCGCCGCTTCCCGCTCGAGCAGCGCCTGCGGCGGTACATCGTGGGGCAGCAGGCCGCCATCGAGACCGTCGCCGCCGCCGTCCGCCGCAAGGAGAACGGCTGGGCCGACGAGGACCACCCGCTCGTCTTCCTCTTCCTCGGCAGCTCGGGCATCGGCAAGACGGAGCTCGCGAAGCAGCTGGCGCGCTACATGCACCGGGACGACCCGGCCGCGTTCATCCGGCTCGACATGTCCGAGTACCAGGAGAAGCACGAGGTGGCGAAGCTGATCGGCGCGCCGCCCGGGTACGTGGGCCACGAGGAGGGCGGCCAGCTGACGAGGGCGCTGGCTCGCCGCGCGGACGCCGTCGTGCTCTTCGACGAGGTGGACAAGGCTCACCCGGACGTCCTCACCGTGCTGCTGCAGCTTTTCGATGAGGTGAGCTCGAGCCGTATTATTTAGCCGTAATCACCTTTTTTTCAAGTAGGGGACATCGTCCTTTCAGATGATCCTCATTAGTTATTAGATTCCAGTAAGGGGTCGTTCAAGTATTATTTAAGCAAATTTATTACAATTATTTATCCCCCTTGTCAGCAAAAGTACGCAAAGCTCTTACCCCCTCCCCCCGTGCTTACGTAAACATTTTTCAATTAATGTATTGTTTTTGTTAGCAAAGACAATGTGAGGGTTGCCATTTGTGTAAAATAGTAAATAACTACCGATGACGTATCATCATCTAGATTCACGTACACCCCATGTCATCGAAAATACGCAAAGCAGACCCGAAAGTCCCGTCAAAATCGGTACAGCCATTTCAAAAATTAGCCGGAACAAACAGACCGACAGACAGACAGACAAAAATTGTAAAAAATATTATTTTGGTGGTTTTTACCGTATTTATATTCATATTTATTTATTTATTTATTCGTATTTATTTCAATATTACAAACAGACACACCAATTCTATTGATATGTATAGATGTAGATATAAGCCGTAATCGCTGTGCTTAACTTATTTCGCGACTTCACTTGTGATATATTCTGTTTCAGGGCAGATTGACAGACGGGAAAGGAAAACTGATAGAATGTAAAAATGCGATTTTCGTCATGACATCCAACTTGGCGGCCGATGAGATAGCGCAGTACGGGCTCAAGTTACGGCGCGAGGCGGAGGCGCGGTCCGCGCAACGTGCTCGCATACAGCCTCCGACCACAGCAGATGTTCAGAAAAGTAATCATTTATTTAAATACAATATCGTCGGTAAATAGAAAAATGACATTTTTAAAAATTAGATACTAGAAATGCCTCCTTTTATATAAGTCAATTAAATTAACCACGCCGTCTTAATCATTATGTAAATACTTTTAAAATCAGTGATTTTGTGATTCCTGCTTAGATATTAGTCTGAGATGTCCCATCTTTAGGCATCAAGACATGCTGTAGAAGGGTTCAGGGTTCTGTTTTTCTGTGTAAATTTAAAACTTTAAAGGGAAAAATTATTTAAATAAATTTAAAAACTTCAAATGCTTGTCCTCAAGAAAAGACAAGAATGTACATTTTGAATACTGACATTTTTCTATTTAACCGACGATATGCTTAAAGAAATAGAAATAGAAATAATCTTTATTCAAATAAACTCATTACAAGCACTTTTGAATAGTCATATTTTGATTCTACCACTCATTCGGAATGCAGATTCATCACAAGAAGAATGAGAAAGAAACTTGTGTGTTGCTCTTTTGAATAGATGTTTTTTTTATATAAATAATTACAGTATAACAAGTAAGAGGCATGCGATAATCAACATAGAAATCGCTACGCACTCATTATTTGTGTAATCAGATAATGTTGTCAGTGCTATGGATTTTAAGTTTTTCTATAAAAACGATAATAATTATCGTTAACGAATTCTTTAATTTTATATAATTACGGTACAGTTTTTATTATTATTATCACTATAGACAAACCTGCATGCAATAGTTGTTCCTGCATGGGATTTTCATTTAATGTTAAACTTAGACACCTACACAAGTACACCATATAATTACATAAAATTTACTTTAAAAAAAAAGGAATTCTGTTGAGTTTCTTGCCAGTTCTTCTCAAACTGAATTTGTTTACTGAACTGGACGGTAGAGAAGAAATATTAATGCTTTTTGCATTAATATTTCTTCTCTACCGTCCGGTACACACGTTCATAAGCGGCTAAAACGTCCTACATGAATTAATAATTTTTGATTTGATTCCAGCTGAACCAGTAACTGCAGGTGAACAACCTATAAAAGACAAAGATATCACTGAGGAATCTCTGGAAGTGTCCCGTAACTTCAAGGACAGCGTGGTTAGACCGATACTGAAGCGACACTTCGGACGGGACGAGTTCCTCGGACGCATTAACGAGATCGTGTACTTCCTGCCGTTCTCGCGGCAGGAGCTGCTGACGCTGGTCAACCTGGAGCTGAAGCACTGGGCGGAGAAGGCGAAGACGAGACACGCGGTGGAGCTCCGCTGGGAGGGGGGTGTGCTGGGTGCACTCGCTGACGGGTAAACACGAGTCATCAAATCAATGTCGACCATTCGACACTGCCATATCTACCATTATTCCATTCAGACATATGAAATTTAGTAGGTGCAAATATTACCTTTTACTTATATCTGCGATCTTCCACTATTTTAAATTACCATTAGATGAAAAGCTTTCGCTCTGTAAGTGATATACGTTTTTCGAACTATTCAAACGCTGTTGGCCGCAGCTGGCCTTTATGGCTTCATGGAACGATAGGGGGCGAGTGCAGATGGCACTCCAAACTCGCTGAATAACTTATGGAGCGGCTGAAGGCTTATCTCCTGTCTGAGTGATATACTCTTGAGTGGCGGAGTATAAAGCTGCGGTTCATTTGCAGGTACGATGTGCACTACGGCGCACGGTCTATCAAGCACGAGGTGGAGCGGCGCGTGGTCAACCAGATCGCGCTGGCGGCCGAGCGCGGAGCCCTAGGGCGCGGCTGCAGCGTGCTGCTCACCGAGCGCGGCGGACGCGTCGCACTCGCCGTTAGGACTCCGCCCTCCGCCGACTACACGCCGCTCGACCTCGCTCTGTGACCTCACCACAGTTCACTACCAGTGATACTTGTTACCAATGACTTTATATGTTACCGTTAATTTATTAATAAAATAGCAATGTTTCTAAAGTGTTATTCTTTTCCGTTCCATCACTATTTTTGTTTGAAGTTTAAATTTCTAAATCCGGCTCGAAGGACTAAAAATATGTTTTTACCACATATGTTTATTATATGGGCGTTTAATATTGTGTAAAAAATACTTACATTAAAAACTTTTAGACTCTGGAGAATTTCATGCTTGGGATTTTTATTATGAATCTAAAAGCGTGGTATCTCGACACTCAGATAATTATAAAGAATAAGAACTGCTACCTTTTGATACACGGACAGGGAAAAATAAAACCCAAATATATGTAGTGCTTATTTTATTAAACATCGCACCATTATATACAAATATAATGTATAAATAAATAACAACTCTTTACAAAATATAATCGTTTATGGGCCGGCGTGCGGCTAACAACTAAACACGTGAAGGCCTCTGGTCGTACTGGACGAACACTATCCAGTACTCGATGATATCAAAATATTACACAAACAATACACGTTAGTACGCAAGTACATACGAGGGACGATATGAGTGCTCATGTCGCGTCACGTGCCCACCCCGCCCGCTCACCCGCCAACCACCCCGCGTATCGCTGCAAGCACGGATTATTAAACATCTTGTTCCCACGGACCGCCAACTTTGATGGTAATATAAGTGAATAAAGTCTTGATGTATCTATGAGTCGTTTTATTGACTTTACACATATTTATTAGGTTTTATCTGTGTCAAATATACGTCTTATCAATTTAGAAAATAATCTCGGGAACAACTCGTTCTTACAGAGATCACCAGTGCTTTGCAGACCACATTTCATAGGTACTCTGTAGGTGTATAAGCAGTATATTAAAAAGCAAAACTAGGATGCTGCTTGCGAATAAGATCACAAAAAATTTCAAGTGACATCTGGATTTAATACACTCGAGAGCCACAATAAGATCTGGTTGGTAGGGTGAGAGTGCGTGTCATGGCAACATTATGTTAGACAAGATTTGCCGCTAAGGTTAGCACTTTGCACTTCGGCCGGAATAACAGTAGGCACGTACATTGAATGGACATTACACAAATTCCCTCTATAAAAATTTATCCTTTAACCAATTTACATAAAACCTTTGCAACTGCATTATATAAATATAAGAATGTAAACCTTCGTGATCACATACGATTAATAGGTATTGCATCAAATGTATATTATATATTTATCTTATCTAGTCTCTATCTAACCTAAGTGTCTTATAACATCAGGGGTGGATACGAACGCTGGACATTTATGTCGGGGGGTAGGTACAGCAGACGATTTATTCTAAAATCCCTGTTTCGTGTTGTTCCTTGTCACTTATTAGATACGAGTATTTCAGTGTGCGATGTACATACATAGGTAATAATTATTGGAAAACATTCTGGAACACATCATCGTAATATAACTTTATATGCACATTATTATTTAGTATTCATATAAAATAGCTCACTTATTCATAATTCACTAATAGTTCATTATTATCTAATACCCTAATCTAATTGGTGTTCGATAAAATATGTTCTTGTTATAATAGGAAGAGCTACCGTCTAAGATAAAACATGTATGCATTTATAATTTATATGTATCTACTACTTACGTAAGGGGGCATACATAAGTTACGTACCACGAATTCCATTTTAACTCTTGTCACAACTGTGACAACTGGTCACATTTGTGACATTCCCTTTTTTAGGATTACTCTAATGCTGTCGGCCGCAGCTGGCCTTTACAGCTTCACCGGACGATAAGGGTCGAGTGCAGATGACACTCCAAACCCGAAAGGACTTTTGGAGCGGCTGAAAGCCAACTTCCGCTTGACGGAGACGACTTTTGGTCTGGGTGCACCGCTAAGGGTTCCAATCACATATTTTGCACTAGTATGCCCAGTGCAAATTCCTCAACGGCCCCGTTGGGATGTTAGTAATGTGTACTAATGAACCCATTGCTAGAATTCACCATGGCAGGTTCATCTCCACGCGGTACCCCTTGTAAACCATCGTGACAATTACCTGGTGTTTGGTTACGATGGGTCAACTTACCTGAACTTCATATTATCATATCATCCTCTACTGTTGACCCGCCAAAGCCAGTGCACCTTTCCATTATAAAAAAAATATGTATAAGTTATTCGTTAAAAATTCATATTACGTCCTGAAGTTGTAGGCATTAACTTAGTAATATTAGATTAAAAAATGTGACATTACGAATTTAAAACCCCCTTCCACCAATTGAATGTCACACTTTGTCACTCTCTCCCGTTTAGCGTGTACCGTAACTTATATATGACCCCTAAATGCTAAAGTATAGTACAGTAGCAATAGGTGCAAGTGATTTCTACTTAAATTAATTTATTTATACTTACAAGACAGGACCAATGATAATGATGGATTATGATAGTGCAGGCAGAGCCATAATTTTATAGTTTTATTTTGGGTGCATAGAATTTCATGTAAGAAAATCTGCTGGGAACTTTAGTTCGTATAGAGCAGGGCTTCCCAAACTGTGCGTCGCGAAGCCCCAGAGCGTCGCTTGTCGATGCGATATTGCAACCGAGTCGAGATTATGTTGCCATTTGCGACTTCGTAGCTATGCGAAACGGACTTTTCTGCAGTTGCAGCAATTAATAACAAGTACAGGTCAAACATAGACTTAGAAAAAGAAATGAGAGCAATTTCCAAACTGGAGCACCGGTTTCATAAGCTATGCTCTGAACATTTTGAAATAATCTTGAATTATTTCCAAAAAACAGCAATACTCATAATATTAATACTAGATTTAAAGACAAACTTGCTGTCACCAAGTATCGTTTAGAAAAAGTCAATAGATCTTTTATGGGAATAGGTATAAAAATATACAATAAGATACCAAAGGATATATTGGAATTACCCTTAAATAAATTCAAAACATCTGTTAAATCAAATTTACTGAGCAAAACTAAACGATTACTTGAATGACGAGCGTGCATTTCAATAGTTGTTCATGCACTGGATTTTCATTTAATGTTAGACATAGACACCTATATAAATATACATTGTAAATAAACTACTTTAAAAAAGAAAAAGTAATTCAATTAAGCTTCTTGCCAGTTCTTCTCAATTGGATCTATATATCGAACTGGACGGTAGGGAAAAAATTAAAATAATAATGTAAAAAATTTGACGTTCATAAGCGGCTAAAATGTCCTACCATGAATAAATGATTTTTGAATTTGAAAAGCAAGTATACCGTTCACATTAACCAACCAGTCATCTCTTTATCTCTTCATTCTTCGTCAATAAATATATCTTTTATATTAGTGTTGTTCTTTTAACTTATTACTAGACTAGTACTAAAATTGGTAAGTATTTTTGGGGGCTGGGTTGAGGGGCGTCGCAAAAGAAATAGCAATGTCCCAAGGGCGTTACAACACGAATAAGTTTGGGAAGCCCGGGTATAGAGCAAAAGAAGAATAAAATAGTTCAATTTGTTCCTGGAGGTCTCAAAACACCGCTTTTCATAATATTTGCTTTGTATAACCTTTACTTATAATATACTAGCTACCGGACTCGACTTCGCACGGCTCTACATATAAACCTATAAACCTTCCTCTTGAATCACTGCTTGACAAACTGTATTAAAAACCGTTGCGTGGTTTATAAGATGTAAGTGTACAGACAGCGAAAGCGACTACATTTTATATTATTTCTAGCTGTCCCGCCAAACGTTGTTTTGCCTTAAAATAAAATAAAAATTTAGGGGTGGACTACCCCTAACATTTAGGGGGATGAAAAATAGATGTTGGCCGATTCTCAGACCGACTCAATACGCTCACAAAATTTCATGAGAATCGGTCAAGCCGTTTCGGAGGAGTATGGGAACGAAAACTGTGACACGAGAATTTTATATATAAGATTTTATTCTTATATTATGTAAAGATACCTGAATTAAATGTACTAATTTGTTAATATTACAGCCTCAAGGAGTTAAACTTGCGAAGGTTATAGGTACTTGTAAATACATTTACAATTATGTTATATAAAGCGATCTTTTGAATCACACTGGATTTAAACACTTCAGTGTATTGCCTTGTCACATTTAATATTTTATCCTAAGCACTTTAATATTGTTCAAAATAGTTAGCAATGTCATTATGACAGAGTACTAAATAATAATAATCTAAGGACAATTCACACAGCGCCATCTAGACCCAAGTTAAGCTAGCTAAAGCTTGTGTTATGGGTACTAGATAACTGATGCAAATACATAGATTATTTTCGTAAATACATTATACATAGAAAATACTCAGACCGACACAAACAAATATACTCATGAATACAAATGTTTGCGCAGTGCGATCGAACCCGCGACCATCGGAAGTAAGGGGATGTGCTACATCGCTATACCACCGAGGTCGTCGTAAATACTAAAGTGTCTACATCCAATATACGCGAAGCACTACCAGGAACAATATTATTCGTGATAATTAAAGTAATTCTTATATATTGTTTTAAATTTGAGGCGGACATTATTTATACGTATAATTAGTAAATCATGGGATCTTACCACGTTTTATTTTGAAATACACCAACCGAAGGTATTGGCATCAGAACGACATTACATCCCAAGGATGGTTGGAGAGGCGATCGAAATACAGAAATATAAAAATTTCAACCGAGAAGATGGCTATAGACTCTCTAATGCCTGGAATCCAGTGATTGGTTTAATTAAACAAGAACATAAAACGCGATCAGAAAGTGTATTAAGACGTGAAGATACTGTGAGTATAGCTTGCCGAGAGGAATATCGAGCGAGTTCCAATAGTAGCAACAAACGAAGACGTGTGAAGGTAGAAGAATATGTCTACCCATAAAAGATTTATTTACCATCTACCCGCTGGTTTTCAGTTTACCCGTGACCAACGGCGGATCCAAGGGGGGTCATGGGGGTCGTGACCCACCCTGAGCCCAGGACGGTGGACTTAGGTGGATCACTAATTGAACGAAATTATTTTATTTATATATTTTGTCACCGTAGATTTTATTAATATTTTTAAGTATAGTACTTACGTACATTAATAAAATACCTACTTTTTACTTGTATCTATTGTAATCAAAATTAAATTATAAGTTCTTGACTTGACCACGACTATGTGACGCCCTCCTGGCGCCAAAGTTGGATCAGCCCTTGCCCGTTACCATGGAATAGAATAGAAAATAGAATAGAAAATCATTTATTCAAATAAACTTAATTTAAGCATTTTTGAATAGTCAACATTTTTTTAAATCTACCGCTTATTCGGAAAGCTGTCTCATCACAAGAAGAACGAACAAGAAACTTGTGTGTTGCTCTTTTAAATAATCCTTGTAAGTTTACATTTACAAGTCGAAACGTGTGAATACAAACTACCAACAAGCACTATTTTTTTGGGTCAAATATAAATATGGCGGTTGAAAGACTGCCGAAATACCGAAAACTCAATTAAAATAAAATGTAGTAAGATCCTGTGATTTACTAATTATACGCAGAAATTCTTATAGATTTACAAATTAAATTCTATAATATGATTGGGAACAAGATTTCACACAAGTACGATACTGGCTTCCAACTGAAACGAAGTGAATGGAGAATTATCGAAGAATTTGCATGATATTAAATTTAAACCAGGGTTGTTAGGGAGCTCCGTAACCGTAAACGAAACTATCGGATATCCGATATAAAAAAAAATTGTAACCGTAACCGAATCCGAAATAAAAGTTTCGGACAATATCGTATAGTGGCAGAACGTAATTGAGACACGTTATGTAACCATTTTATTAGTTATTTCTATTTTACTTTTGAAAGTCCTTAAAAAATGTATATCCGTAACCGAAATTATCCGAAACTAACGGATGCTCCGAAATAATTTCATATCCGCATCCGTATCCGTATCCGGTATAATAATCATTCCGATATCCGAAACCTATCCGTATCCGAAATTTCATATCCATAACATCCCTGATTAAAACCGTTGGAGGCGTGCGATAGTAATTCTTCCTTCTAACTTACTGTAATTGGTAGGCACTATGTTTACTGATATAATGACTGCTCTGCTATAGCTTCGCATTGATATTATAATTAAAATTTAATATATTTCATTCACTATCAATTAACTATCTAATATATGTGCTATTATATAACACATTATACATAAATTATTACAATAATTTGACTAAACGCTGATACAAAGCACCTGTCCAATCAAAATGGCGTCTCTACTGTGTGTGTTGTAGCATGGTGCTGGTGACAGCTACTAATTTTACATATTTTTATACTGCTATAGTGGCAAACAAGCATACGGCCCATCTGATGATAAATGGTTACCGTAGCCTATGGACGCCTGAAACAACAGGAGTGTCACGTGCGCGTTGCCGACCCTTAAGAAACCTTAACACTCTTCTTGATAAACCCCATGCTGTAGTCTAGTGAGAAAACCTCGGCAGGAAGTTCATTCCACAATCTAAATGTACGGGGAAGGAAGCTCCTCTGAAACCGCACTGTCCGAGACCACTTAGGTTCAAAATTTAAGTCATTAATGATTTAATATATTCCGAAAGTGGTACAGCTGAAATACTAAGTCATAGTTTGTTAATTGTGGTAACTTTTAAGAGTGAAACGAAACGTTAACCCTTTTAAAACTGGCATGCAAAATTGTAGACATAAGATGTAATGTAAAACAATTTTATAATTTCCGATTGGAAACGTCTATATTCATTTGTTCAATTATAAACTACTCTATTTAGTACTACCAATTTGTTTTGAAAAATTTAAGGCAATTTTTTTTATATTTTTTTATAGTCCCTTTATTATACATTAGACACATGGAATTTAACAAATCTATTGGATGAAACTAATTCAGGTCTGAAAGGGCTAATGAAACTGTCACCCGCATGCCATGCTACTGCGCACATGGTGTAGCGTTGTTGGTTGACTAGGTGCGTTGTCTCACGACTAATATATGTTAATTGCTGTCCCGGCAAACGTTTTGCCAAATAAATTTAAGTACTTATATTGCTATTAAAAATAGAGGTTGGTAGAAGGGTGAAAATTTAGGGTTGTATGTATTTTTTATTGCCAAATTATAATAATTAAAAAATATCTCAAATAAAAAATATGTTTGGTGGGTCATCCTTATCACTGGGTTATCATTGAGGGGTATGAAGAATAAATGTTAGCCGATTCTCAGACCTTCCTGATATTCATACAAAATTTCATAAAAATCGGTAAAGTCGTTTCGGAGGAGTTTGGTAACAGACACTGCGACGCGAGAATTTTATATTTTAAATTATATAATTACTTGATACAGTAATGTATAAGGAGTTACTAATAATGCCGCTTTACATTCATTATTATAAATTTTACTTTGCATAACCCCGCCAAATTTAATAGGCCTCCAGCTATAAGAGCATAATATAATATTATCGGTACAGTTACAACTAGGGTTGCCCCCCTTCTTTATAATAAAGTATTGTACGTAATTCAGGTAATTGTACTCTATACTTTATAGGAATAATACATACAAACACGAAAATACTTTATTTCGCATGATTCGATTCTTTCCTTGACTGCAAAAAGCAATAAAAAATATTATTTTAAATATAATAATAAAGAAAAATAAATTGTACTTTATTTTGATACTATGTAGTTGTACTTCCCCCTGGAAATCATAGTCATAAATTCTTGGTGAATTTGTGACGATGGACTAACTGACCTGACTTCATGTTCATCTTATCATCCTCCACTGGTGCCCCGCCAGCGTAAACCGTTAGCGCAGGCGGGTGCACCATATCATTATCATCCATAAAAAAAATTGCTGATTTGTATTTATAAAATGTAATTGTTTGGCTGAAAGGATATTTCCAGGGCCGTAAAATATTTAATAAAAAAAATAGTTACGAGTGAATAATAAAATATCAACCCCGTCATTCGATACCGAAACACTTTCTTGTACATACCTATATATCAATTGTAAACCCAAACTCGATCAAAGGTAAGCACGCGCCACTTGGTGGAATAATTTTAAGAAACTGATGGACCAGGACAACCTTAATATACAGACAATCCAGAACAGAGTTCTCTGGCGCAGATGTACAGGGTGACCAGACCCCAGATAAACTGGGAACATGGGTTGGATAAAGAAGAAGAGAGGAGACCTATATAGATATCAATTGTAAATACTTCTATATTATAATCACAATCTGGACTCATCATTTCACCTCCTCCTTTCCTGCTGCTACAAAGAACACATTAATACACAAATAATAGCCGCTAAATACTTTAACTGCAAAAAAAGATAGCAACCCTAGTTACAACGGCGGGTTATACAAAGTAAAATTATTATTAAATCCCCGTTCTTGGACTCCCAAATCTTAATATAATTTATATTAAGATTCTTAGCTTGGTTAGTTTAAAGATATCTTAGAATTGAATTAAATTATATCAAATCGTAAAAAGACCGTTAAACATAAAAAAAACCTGTTCTTGGACTCCCAAATCTTAATATACAATTTCCATCTTAGCTTGGTTATTTTTTTTTTATCTGCAGATTCTGCCAAACTGAAGAGGAAACGC
The DNA here is from genome assembly GCF_030625045.1 of Achroia grisella. Classification (NCBI taxonomy): domain Eukaryota; kingdom Metazoa; phylum Arthropoda; class Insecta; order Lepidoptera; family Pyralidae; genus Achroia; species Achroia grisella. Next base: position 300,133 of record NW_026713046.1, on the reverse strand, counting down.
CGCTTCACATCCTATGTGGTTGTAGCCCACTCATGCATAAACGAAATATCTCCTTTGGAAAATTTACACTCTTTCCCGAGGAGATAAAAACGATCGCTCCTAAGAATATCCTTCAATTCTTGTCCCTGACGGGTCTAGGTAGCGAACTCTGAAAAGGGCGAGCACAATAGATCTATGTAGGTCGCACTGCTACAGGTGCTACACATCTGACAATAGCCCAAACAATCCAATAAAAATAAAAAAAAAAATAGCTTGGTTAGTTTAAAGATATCTTAGAATTGAATTACATTATATCAAATCGTAAAAAGACTGGACCGTTTAATATAAGATTGATTGTAATTAATCGTATTATTGTTATCAGGGATGTTAGGGTGTTCCGGAACCGTAACCGAAACTATAGGACATCCGATATAAAAAATATTATATCGTAACCGTATCCGAAATAAAAGTTTCGGATAATATCGTATGTAATTTTATTAGCTATATGTATTTTACTTTGAAATTCATTTAAAAATTAATATCTGAAACCGAAATTATCCGAAACTAACAGATGATCCGAAATAATTTCATATCCGCATCCGTATCCGTATCCGGTATAATAATCATTCCTATATCCGAAACCTATCCGCATCCGAAATTTCATATCCATAACATCCCTGATTGTTATCATCTCAAGTACGCTACACAAAGCTCATGAAGACTAAATATAACGACATGTAGTGATATTTCCTTAAAATTGTAGTGATGGTGTTATTGTGGTGGATTTTTGAATCTATTAGGGATCTTTCACAAAACATCATTATTACTATGGGTTGGGCGTAACTCAATACGAGAGAGAAGGGTATAATGTTACGTTTACATTCAGCCGCTTCCCCTGCCACTCGCGCTGCCGAAAATATTACCGGGCGACAACTGAGCGAGAGGGCTGAATGTAAAAACACGCGGCCACTCGCGCTGCCAGTCCTTTGACTCGCGCACGAGAAACCGACAATCGAGGGAGCGCCGGACAGCGCGAGTGGCAGCGCCAATAGCATGGGAAGTATCGTGTTTACACTCTCGCGATGCTCATTTCCCTGCCCACTCGGGCTGAGTGTAAATTGGGCTTAAAAGAGCTCGAGTATGTGTAAAATAAAAACACTGGCCAGTGATTTCTTTGTTTTATATGTCGCTTCATGATTTTTTTTTATAGCACAGGGGACAAACGTGCAAGCAGCTCACCTGATGGTAAGTGATTACCGGCGCCCAAGAGCACCCGCAGCACCAGGGGAATTGCAGTGCGTTGTCAGCTTTTTAAAAAGATATAAGCTCTTTTCTTGAAGATTTCAATATCGTATCGATTCGGAAATACCATTGCTGAAAGGTGATTCCGCAATGTGGTTGTGCGTGGCAAAAAGTTTCTAGAAAACCGCACTGTGAAGGACCGCCATTCATCCAAATGATCAGGATGGTATTTTAGTGTCTGGCGGGTGGTACGGTGGTGAAACTCAGCAGCTGGTATTAATCCGAACAATTCCTCAGATCGTGTGGTGACGGTGTTGCGTGGCTGTTCATCTATTATTGTCAGAGTCGAATCAGTTCATCCCAAAGCTTACTATAAGCTGCGATGTTTTGTGAATTAGCCCTAATAATAGTGAGTAATAAATAATTGCAATATATCATAAACTATGATAAGTGGTAGCGGATAAATTATCTACTTAAATTTTAAACTAATATATATAATTTTTATTTTGTATAAATATCTTTTGTTTTGTGTATATATATATAAATTGTATAATATATTATGTAGGTATCCGTGCGTATACAGACAGACATGTATACATGTACGCTAGTTACCAATACAGACAATTACACATGTGTGAATTAAATACCTACGTGGTATATAGGCAATTATTATTACTTCATACCTTCGGTACACATGACTAAATATCCGTAACTCTTATTTACGTAACAGAAAAACCAATTACATGCAACATTATATGCCAATATAAAACAACTGAACCACTGTGGAATGAACGTCGCGTTCTTGTCACCCTTATTTTACTGTCAAAATTAGGCACGAAACTTCATTGTATGGTAAGGAACTTAAACTCCCGTGTACAAAGAAACGTTTTAAGCAAGTTAGATACGTCACTGGATCGCACGTGGTACGTGGGTGAGGCGGGGTTACCGCGAGCGCTTCCAGCGCTACAACCAGCCGGCGGAGTGGTGCGGCGCGTGGCCGTGCAGCGGGGTCACCCCCGCCAGCCGCGCCAGCGCCGCGCACCGCCCGCACGTCACCCCGCCGCCCGCGCCCGCAGCCGACCCGCCCTCCGCACCGCCGCCCGCCCCGCCGCTCGCACTCGACCCCGTCCGCTCGCCCGCGCTCGCTCCGGACCCTGCCTCGCAACCGCACTGGCCGCACGTCTCCTGCAATATCCAGACACAACATAAGTTGTTCCATTTTCTACACTTTTTTTTTAATAACAATTTATTTATTTCACATATTTTTTACAAATAATTTAGGAAGTCCCTGACTTCTGGTAGGTATAGAAAACACCTGTGATTCAGAAGTCAGTGTCCTCTTCTATATTGAGGTATACTTTAAGTGAATTTGTTAGGATATTTTACAATTTAAGTAGGTTAGTGTAATCGTAGGAAAGTGTGTGTGTGTGAGTGTAAGGCCTGGTGTGTCTTGTGAAATTGTTGATAGTCTAGAAACGCCCATAGAATTACCGTATCAAGAATTCTGTTTGTTCATAATCTAATGTTAATAACCATTTAGATTGTTTTTGGCCACATGGACTGACAATGAAAATTTATTTTTTTGTTAATTTTTTTAATTAAAATTAATTGCGCCAAAACTGGTAACATCATGGTTTAAATTAAATTTTTCTTGAATTACACGATTCTACGCGCCGTGTAACGCAAGATCCACGGCGCAGTGTTTATTTAAGAGCAATTAAGCAGCACTTAATAAACTCTCGATATTTGATTAAGTGTGAATTTTGATGATTATGGATTAAATCAAAATTTTCTTGGACTAGTGGTCGCACACACCTTATGGGCGTCGTCGTCGAGACTGGCCAGCAGCGGCTCGCGACTGCCACCACGAGCTGCGGCGGGCGGGGGTGCAGCACGGAGGGTGGGCGGTGCGGGCGCAGGGGCGGGCACAGGAAGCGCGGCGGGTGGAGCGCGTGCGGGCACTGAGCTGGCACGCTGTAGGGCTTCGGCTGCAGCCGCGGGCCCGCGCTGCTCGGCAGCCGCGCGTCTCGAGTCGGAGAACTTCTTGCGCTTCCGCTTTAGAGCAGCCAGGGCGGACAGCGGGTGCAGCGGGCCCGCACGCGTCCGCTCGGGGCTGCGCTGCGAGTCGCTGCCGGACTCCGACCGCTCGCTGCCGCTGCACAGTCACAGTTCCGTCAATAGAGATCGCTAGTTACATTACGAGGGTAAAAGTAATCTGATAAGCAACGTATGCTGGTATAAGACCCAACGTTGTGGCTGCCGGACACTTAATAAGTAAGTCAGTTTTGTTCACTATCGTTTCAGCCGATACCAGAGATTCCACTGGTGCCTTGCCAGTGTAAACCATTAGCGTAGGCGAGTGCACCATTCCATTATCATCCATTAAGGGTACCTGGTTTTTTTTCGGACTACTCTAATGTTGTTGGACGCAGCTGTCTTTTACAGCTTCACCGGACTATAGGGAGTGCAGGTGGCATTCCAAACCCGCGGAAGGACTTATGGAGCAGCCAACTCCCGGCTGACGGATACGCCTCTAGTCTGAGGGCACCGCTAGATATTCGAACCTCGGTTCGGGCCGTCGTCGGATACCTGGGCGAGGCGCGCGCGTGGTCGCAGACGGAGTCCTCGGAGCGCGAGCGGCCGATGAGGCGCGAGACTCGAGCGGCGCGCGCCGCCTCGATGATGGTGCCCCAGCGGCGCTTGTGTGGAGGCTTGCGGCGCGCGGCGGCGGGGGCGGAGGCGGGCGCGGGGGCGGGCGGCGCGGCGTCGGACAGGCTGGACTGGCTGGCGCGCAGCCGCCCGCCCAGCAGCGCCGACAGCGACGCGTGGTGCGCGTGCGCCGCGTGCTCGTGCTGCAGCGACGCGAAGAACTCGTCCACCGGCGCCAGCGACCCGCCCGCCGCTATGTTGAACCCCTTCATCAGCCGCCGTTCCTTCTGACGGTTCTTCTTGCCGCCACCGCCACCTGCCAGCCGAAAACGTAAAGTTACAAGAAGGGGATTTTATAAATAATATTATAAACACGAAAGTTTATGAGTATGGATGGATGTTTGTTACTCTTTCACGGAAAAACTACTGAACGGATTTTGATGAAATTTTACAGGTATAGCTTGAGCTTCATCATCAGAATAACATATAGTACATTGCTAGCTTTCGTGGTAATATGCAATTTCCCAAGATGAGCTAACTGAACTAAGTTCATGCTCATTTTAACATCCTTCACTGGTCAACCCAATAATATATATATATACATATATACTTATTAATATAATACTACGTATATACATATACTTGTAATTACAACTGTAATGACTGTTTGTACCAAAATTAATAAAAAAACCCCACCAGCGAAAACAGATAGCGCAAGTGGCATTCCATTATCATACATTAAAAAACGTAAACTCATCGTTTCAACTATCACTACGAGTGATTTGCTCTTATTTAGTTACTCAACCAGTTGTTTGCATATTAATGATATAGTCTCAGTTGGTAGTTTGTACTTACACATTACAACTTAAAAATATAAAGTTACAACTACAACCAGGGGCGGATCGTCAATTTGTGGAGCCCTGGGCTAAAATTTAGAGGCCTTTTCAGTTCCGTTCGATAAACGCGCACATCCATAAGTTGATTAATCTCAGGGTTGTCAATCTTATGACACGTTTCGACTTGTAAACGTAAACTTACAAGGATTATTTAAAAGAGCAGCACACAAGTTTCTTGCTCGTTCGTCTTGTGATGAGACAGCTTTCCGAACGAGCGGTAGATTAAAAAAATTGTTATGACTATTCAAAAGTGCTTAAATTAAGTTTATTTGAATAAATGATTTTCTATTCTATTCTGTTCTAATATTATAGATTTTTGTTTTCAGTGGGGGCTAAGGGCCCTTTATATCCACGGGGCCCTCGGCTGCAGCCCATAAAGCCCCTAGGTAGATCCGTTCCTGGCTACAACTAAATTGTTTAAAAGAGCAACTCGCTAATTCTTGCCCGTTTTATTGTGACGAGACTGCTTTCCGAATAAGTGAGTGAAATAAAAAAATAAATAATGTCTTTTCAAAAGTACTTAAATGTAAGTTTATTTTAATAAAGATTTTTCTATTCTATTATAGAATATTGTAGTACTTTATTTATAGAACTAGCTAATCGCCCCGGCCTCGCATGGGTATTCATGTATGTATATGTATATAAACCTTCCTCTAGAATCACTCTATGTATTTAAAACTACCGCTTCAAAATCCGGTGCATTGTTTTAATGATTTAAGCAAACATAGGGACGGACAGACAGACCTACAGTGACTTTGTTTTATACTATGTAATGATAGTCTAAAGTACAACTTTATGGACACCATGTGGTCTGTATTTAAAACTCTATTACGCTTTTCAACGTAAAAATAAATGATTAAGAATATTATGAAGTGCGTATTAGAAAAAATATAACATCATTATTTAGACTACGAGACATCGAATTATATATTATATTATTTCCAAAAACAGCGATATTCATAATATTAATACTAGATTTAAAGACAAACTTGCTGTCCCCAAGTATCGTTTAGAAAAAGTTAATAGGTCTTTTATGGGAATAGGTATAAAAATTTACAATAAGATACCAAATGATATGTTGGAATTACCCTTAAATAAATTCAAAACATATGTTAAATCATATTTACTGAGCAAAGCCTATTACTCACTAAACGATTACTTGAATGACGAGTGTGCATGACAATAGTTGTTCATGCACTGAATTTTCATTTAATGTTAGACATAGACACCTATATAAAAATACATTGTAAATAAACTGGCTTTAAAAAAAAAAAGTAATTCAATTGAGTTTCTTGCCAGTTCTTCTCAATTGGATCTATATACCGAACTGGACGGTAGGGAAAAAATTAAATTATAATGTAAAAATTTGACGTTCATAGCGGCTAAAATGTCCTACATGAATAAATGATTTTTGAATTTTGAATTTTGAATTTTTTGAATTGTCCTGCGTGTAGCCTTTCCCAAAGTGGACGCCCACTTGTGGGCACAGCGGGCCTTAAGGGTAAGAGAAAATTATCGTTTAGAATTAATGTTTAATCTTCGCTAATGTAACTTACAATAATTGATTAATTTAATTTGAAGTAATAATAATTTTTAAGTAGGTGAGAAAATGCGGCGCTAAAAATATGTTTTCCCAAAGTGGGTGGACAAAATAAGTTCGGGAACCTCTGGTGTAGTTTTTTTTTTTTGTATGTGATAATGGAATGGTGCATCCGCCTGCGCTAACGGTTTACGCTGGCGGGGCACCAGTGGAGGGTGATAATATGAGCATGAGGTCAGGTCAGTTAGCCCATCGTGACAAATTCACCAGGAATTTAACACGATGGTTTCCAGGGGGAACCGCGTGGAGGTCAACCTGACATGGTACATTGCTAGTAATAGGTTCATTTGTCCACATTACTAACAATCCCATTTCCCCCCCCTCTGGTGTAGTTATAACATGTGTTTTAGTTGGACAGAGTGTGTTAGTTAGTTACCGGGCGCACCGGCGTTGGCGGTAGATGTGTTCATGCCGGAGTTGCGCAGGATCTCGACCAGCTCGCAGCGGAACGCGCTCACGTCCTGCTTGATCTCGTTGACGTCATCCTCGGTGACGCCGCCGCACTCGGCCCGCCGCTGCTGCACCGTCACGTACCGCCGGACCAGATTGCGCATTATCGCCTGCAACGATTCAACGACCATTGGTTATTACCACAGATAACACAATCTATACATATAAATAAAATTGGAGTGTCTGTAATATTGAAATAACCGTTTTTTACTACATGCATACGAATATAAATACGGTACGTATACCAAAATAACATTTTTTACAATTTTTGTCTGTCTGTCTGTTCCGGGTAATCTCTGAAATGGCTGGACTGATTTTAACGGGACTTTTTTTTAGCAGGTAACTGATGTAATAAGGAGTAATTTAGGCTACTTTTATTTTAGAAAAATAAAGTTATACTACACGCGGACGAAGTCGCGAGTACAGTTAATATTACATATTATTACTAAGTATAGCGCATATGTATGTGTGTGTGTGTGAGAGAGAGAATATAATAAAAAAAATATCTTCGGAACCTTACCTAAAGGGACTCCTTTTAATAATATATTTTAGTTATTATATTATATTTTTATTTTATTATTGCCCAGTGGCGTGCCTTGGGAGAGGCCTATGTCCAGCAGTGTATGTATATATAGTATGATTTGTTTCAAAAGTACTTATATTTAGATGTAATTATATTATAATATATTTACTTAATTTTTTTAAAGGTAAAAAACTTCGAGTGTGTAGTTATTTGTTTTTAATTTATAAAAATACGAGTATATACAACATATATAACAGTAAATACTACTAAATTTGTGTTACCTGATAGCGGAAATCCCTTTCATTGGCTTGCTTAGCTTTCCTCTGAAATCAGAACGATGGAATATTAAGTAATTTAAAAACAAAAATTTCATCTACACATATAAATAAAATTGGAGTGTCTGTTTGTAATATGAAAATAACCGTTTTTTACTACTTTATGCCTATGAATATAAATACGGCACATACACCAAAATAATATTTTTTACAATTTCTGTCTGTCTATCTGTCGATTTTGATGGGACTTTTTTTGGCAAGTAGCTGATGTAATAAGGAGTAACTTGGCTACTTTTAGTTTAGATTTTTTTTATTGTAGAAAAAAATTTATAAAAATAAATTCCACGCGGACGAAGTCGCGGGAACAGCTAGTAGACACATATAAATACATTGTAAATAAACTGACTTATAAAAACAAGTAATTCAATTGAGTTTCTTGCCAGTTCTTCTCAATTGGATCTATATACCGAACTGGACGGTAGGGAAAAAAATATAATATAAAAAATTTGACGTCCATAAGCGGCTAAAATGTCCTACACGAATAAAAGTTTTTTGAATTTAAATTAGACCAAGTAGTTGTCCATGAGAGCACCATCGACGGTGGTACATACCCGTATAGTGCGCATGTGTTCGCGCTTGGCTCGCGCGTGGCCGCACAGCCTCCGCTGCAGCCAGCGCCACGCATACACCAGCGACTTGGGTGAGGGTATCACATTGAAGGGTGGCGGCGCCGTGCCCCCCTCCTCGAAGTAGCTGATCCATAACTTGCTGCGAGCAAACTTCCACTCCACGTCGGCGCGTTCCTACACACAACACATGTGTAAAAATAAAATGTGGGTCAATGTGGTCCCTCTAATATGGTTGAATGCAATGATGGCTGGCTCATCCGTCATACCATGAACGGGTGCTGCTTGCGAGTACTGGTCTGCTACGAACACTCTACTCTCCCAAATTTGAACTTAAAAATGAATCTGTATTATTGTAAACATGTGTAGCATTTATCTGAAACAAGTTACTCGCCTTAAACCTTCCTCTAGAAACACTTTATTTACGAAAAAAAACCGCATCAAAATCTGTAGCGTAGTTTTAAAGATTTAAGCATACATAGGGACGGAGAGACAGCGACAGCGACTTTTAATGAAGACTACGAGCTGAGTTTCTTGTCAGTTGTTCTCATATCGAAATCATTCCGAACTGACGGTAGATTTGACATATCATAAGAGTCTGTAATAGACATACATGAATAAAGATATTTTGAATTTGAATTTGAACTTGCCAAAATGTATAAGAAACTCAACATCTAATCAAGAAATTGCTCGAGTTCCCGACTAATATGCTGTCCACCATCATGAAGGATAATTGGACCAAGGTACACTCCTTCCGATGGTCATGGATTCGATTTCACGCACGGTACAAACATTTCTATTCATGGAGATGTCTGTCTGTATCGATCAGGGTGTTTTTTGTTATTTATGTATATATTTCACTAGCTTTTGTCCACGGCTTCGCTCGCGGTAATTTATCCCCTTAGTGGTGGAATTTATCAAAATCCTTTCTTAGGGGATGCCTACGTCATAGTAGCTTTATGCATGCAAAGTCTCAGCCCGATCGGTTTAAAATTGTGAAAGTTTCATACAAACTTTCATCCCCTATTTTATCCCTTTGGGGGTAGAATTAATCAAAATCCTTTTTTAGCGGATGCCTACGTCATAACATCTACCTGCATGCCAAATTTCAGCCCAATCCGTCTAGTGGTTTGGGCTGTGCGTTGATAGATCACTATGTCAGTCAACCTTTGAGTTATATATATTTAGATTTATGATCATTATTTGTATCGGTCTGGGTGTATTTCTGTTTGTGAAATGTTTTTACAATTAATAAATATCCAAAGTTAGCTTTGAGTTATATATATTTAGATTTATGATCATTATTTGTATCGGTCTGTGTGTATTTCTGTTTGTAAAATATTTTTACAATTAATAAATATCCAAACTCACAGATATTAATTGGTAGGAGTGATTCATCATGGCGATGAGCAGGTTGAGCAGCACGATCACGTTGATCACCTCGTAGGTGCCGAACATCAGCATGCCCCAGAACCTCGTGAAGATCTTGATGCCGTCCAGTTCGAACGAGTCCAGGTCGATCAAACCGAACGCCGCCCAAAATAACGTCTGCATCGTCTCGAACAAGCTGTAAAGTTAAATGATCTTATGGAAACAGAACAGAAGATTGAGAGAGAGAATATTAGAGAAGAGTAGTAGTATATGGGACACAGTCACCTAGACACATCAAAATAATAATTGCATTTAATAATGTCTAGTAAGACAAATTCAATATTGTCTACTAAGCACTGCTGTGTGTAAACTGTGTCACCCCACCTTACATTTTCCTATTGTTATTTAGTATATAAGATCATTATTTCTATGTACATATTGTCAGTTTATCATCATCTGTAATATACATCGTCTCGACCAGCAACATCTTATTATTTACACAGTACTTCAAAGATTTAAACATATTTGACGACCCCGGTGGTCTAGCGGTCTAGTACACCGCTTTACGACCTATGGTCGCGGGTTCGATTCCTCGCACGGCACAAACAATTGTATTCATGAGTATGATTGTTTGTATCGATCTGAGAGTTTTCTATGTATAATATGTATGTATTTACAAAAAAAACGATGTATTTGTATCAGTTATCTAGTACCCATAACACAAACTAGCTAATTTAACTTGGGTCTAGATGGTGCTGTGTGAATTGTTCTGAGTTTATTTATCTTTGTCACAATATTTTATAATTTTATCTATGTATATATGTATCAGTTGTCTAGAACCCATAACATAAGCTTTAGCTAGCTTAACTTGGGACTAGATGGCGCTGTATAAATTGTCCTGAGATTATTATTATTATTATTATATTATCATTCCCATTAATGCTTAGTAATATTATAAATGCGAAAGTAACTCTGTCTGTCTGTCTCGCTTTTACTCGAAAACTACTGCACCGATTTAAATTAAATTTGGTATAGGTACATATTTTTTTTATTGTTTTGTTTGGGCTATTGTCAGGTCTCAGTTGATTAGCTACTCTCTTATATATAAAATTTTTTGGCTTACTTAGCAAAACGGCGCCATACAATACATGCGTCCGGGTCTGGCAGGGTCCCGTTGGGAGTTAAAGACGAGTTGCCGGTACTGCACCGTTTCTTCTCCATGTCCGCGTAGTACCATAGTAGTTGATTTAATCCTGAAAAAACAATGAGATCAATAATTATATGCCTTATCTAACTATATATAAATAACTCGCTGACCCCACAAACGGTGTTTTGCCATATAAATTAAAATCTCATTTAAAAAATTGGGGCTCATGCTAGAAGGATGAAAATTTAAGGTTGTATGTATTTTTTAATGACACATAATAAAATAAAAAAATAATGTTAGGGGTGGGCAACCCTTATCACTTAGGGGTATGAAAAATAGATTAGCCGATTCTCAGATCTACTGATATGCATATAAAATTTTATAAAAATCGGTCAAGACGTTTCGGAGGAGTATGGTAACTAACATTGTGACACGAGAATTTTATATATAAGATAGATAGATAGCTGTGCCGGCAAACGGTGTTTTGCCTTAAAATAAAAAAAAATATGGGTTGGACTACCCATAACATTTAGGGGGATGAAAATAGATGTTGGCCGATTCTCAGACCTACTCAATACGCTCACAAAATTTCATGAGAATCGGTCAAGCCGTTTCGGAGAAGTATGCGAACGAAAACTGTGACACGAGAATTTTATATATAAGATTATTTTATCTAATTTTGTATCAACGCTGTTTTCTTTAAAAGCTGTATTCCCTTATGAAGAGAATGTATTGCACCACAGATAACATAATTGCACCTAAATTTCAAAGGTTACGGAAGTTTAGAGTCATTAAATAAATAATTATAAATAAACCTGAACAATTATAACAGCGTCATCTAGTCCCATGGTAAGCAGACATTGTGTTATGGGTACTAGACAATGGATACTTTTTTTACTGATATATATAAATTTTGTAAATCCACCTATACATATAAAAAAAAATTGGAGTGTCTGTTTGTGATATTGATATAACCGTTTTTACTACATGCATATGAATATAAATACGGTACATAGCCAAAATAACATTTTTTACAATTTTTGTCTGTCTGTCTGTTTGTTCCGGCTAATATCTGAAATGGCTGGACCGATTTTGACGGGATGTTATTTGACACGTAGCTGATGTAATAAGGAGTAACTTAGGCTACTTTTATTTTAAAAAATAAAGTTAAATTCCACGCGGACGAAGGCGAATATAGAAAACACTCTGACCGTTACAAACAATCATACTCATGAATACAAATGTTTGCACCGTGCGAGGAATCGAACTCGCGACTATCGGAGGTATAGCCGTGTGCTAACCTGCTAGACCACCGAGGTCGTCAAAGTCAAATCAAATAAAGTATAACTTACCACATGAAAAAGCAAAGATAACAAGTATATCCAGCACGAAGAACTTCAATATATCGAGCACCATGCGACTTAGTGAAACTTGTAGCGGTCCAAGGTGCGGGTTCACGCTGAAGATGTACACCAGTTTAAGGCTGCTGAATATATTGGCCGCTGAGAACAGACCCTCGGACAGCAGCATCGGGTCCCACGCGTCCCAATTCTCGCGGGGTTGGTTCCACTGAAGCCCCTGCGCCATTTCACGCCGAACCTATGCATATAAAGTTTACTATAACTCGTTTTTTTTACTACTCTAATACTTTTGGCTGCAGATAGTTTTTACATCTTCTACGGACGATAGATATATAGATAGATAGATAAATTCTTTATTCACAATTACAGACACATAACATACATGAGATACAGAATAAACAAGAATTAATAAAAGAAATGTAGGTGACTTTATGTGCAGCGAAAGTGAAAAGGTAGCCAACTCAGCATAATGCTACAGATAACTCTGCAGCGCTGATATTCTGTTGGCTCCTTACTTATACTATACTTATTACTAAAAAATTACTTAAATATTAAACTTCGAGCTCTTTATCAAAATATATAAAGTATGAATAAACTGTAAATAATGTGATGAATTATGTTATTAAACTACTTCATCATCGCAGCCCGGAAGACGTCCACTGCTGGACATAGGCCTCCCCCAAAGATCTCCACGAAGATCGGTCCTGCGCTGCTCGCATCCAATGGCTTCCAGCGATCTTGACCAGATCGTCGGTCCACCTTGCTGGACGCCTTCCCACGCTAAACTACTTATACTATATAAATACTATAACAAGGATTACACATATATTGATATGGCGATAGGCTCGATAGGGGTCGAGAGCAGATATCACTCCAAACTTATAGAGCAGCCGAAGGCCAACTCCCGCCTGACAGATACGACTTCAGTCTGAGGGCACCGCTAGTTCGAACTTCCATTCAGGCCATCGTAATTTCGATCCCCATTTGAATTGGACCGCTCGCCGGCGCGGACGGTGTCGTGTGCGCTTAAAATTGTGGAACGGGTGAACCCGATAGGAGATTAACTACCGTTATGGAGTCATCGGGATCAAGTTGTGCCCATGACTAGTGCAACCTGGTGTTAAAACCTGGTTAATAATATGGCGTCGTGTGCGTGTAAAATCGTGGGACGGAACTGAACCCGATAGGACCCTGCTGATATACTGCCGTTGGGATCAAGTTGTGCCCACGGCTAGTGCCTGGTGTTCGTGTTAAGACCCGGTTAATAATATAAATAATAGTTGTGTCTGTACCTGAAAATGTGAGACGATTCGCAAGGCGACGGTGGCCACGTACAGCGAGTTTGTAACGAAGTCTATAACGTTCCACATGTCGTGTACATACTCACGCAGTCCCATGTCCCATAGCTGTTTCACTTCACTCCAAATTAGCCCTGTAGAACGAACAAGACAATTTTGAAGCACATATTTGAAGCTACAAAATAAAGACATTGTATTTTTATAGTGATTACACTTTTCATTATTTTTAAAGAAGATACCCTAACAAACAGTATCTCTTACCGCTGACCCAGGCGAGTATGAGCCACTCAACGAGCGACGGTGGTGCCCCCCGGCGTGACATGGGCTGCTGCACCCCCGGAGACGTGCCCCACAGCAGGCCGCCGGCAGCAGTCTCTATACGCTGCGACGCCAGTATTAGGAGAACTGGAAGAAATTAAAAAAAACATAAACGTTATGATAAAATCTTGCAAAACTACGCTAATAATACTGTGATGAGACAGCTTTCCAAATAAACGGTAGATTAAAAAAAACATTGTTATGACTATTCAAAAGTGCTGAAATTAAGTTTATTTGAATAAATGATATTCTATTCTATTCTATTCTAATAAATGTGATGAATATTTTATGCTATGGTGCTATATTGAATGAATGAATGAAACTCTTTATTGTTCCTCTCACAAAAAGTAGAGTTACATACACACTTATGTGTAAAAAGATAAAAACTAATTGAGGTTACAACGGGCCGCCTTATCGCTGAAAGCAATCTGCATTCGTTATATTACGGCCAAGTAAATACAGAATCAATTGCCGATGACGATCAAGGAGACTCTTTTAAGTTACCTATATTTGCTGCAAAAACATAAAATTGAATAGGCCCAAAATCATAACGAAACTTTCAATGACAAAGAAGCAATATATGTAATGAATTTTACCAAGAATTCTTTGCAGCCAAATATAAATGTGCTAAGAAACAGTCATAAATGATATTACTTACATAAAAACATGAAGTAGCTAGCGGAATGGCAGAGGAACTTGATGAAAGGTTTGCGCAGAGTTCTCCCGGCGGCGGAGTGCGGGGCGGCGATGTATGCGATCGAGTACAGAGGGAACATGGCTCCAATGCGGACCATTTCGGCCGCCTGGAGCAGCATGTTCTTGCGACGGAACCCAGGCACGCTTTCGTACCAGATGGACGCCAGCAGTTGCTGGACATTCGGGTGCGCGACGAACTGGGGGTGCAAATCATAGACTATATGAATCATCTATAACATATAAATAAAATTGGAGTGTCTGTTTGTAATATTGAAATAGATGTTTTTTACTACATGCATATAAATACGGTACATATAAAAAAAAATTGGAGTGTCTGTTTGTGATATTGATATAACCGTTTTTACTACATGCATATGAATATAAATACAGTACATAGACCAAAATATTTTTTTTTACAATTTTTATCTGTCTGTCTGTTTATTCCGGCTAATCTCAGAAATGGTTGGACCGATTTTAACGGGACTTTTTTTGGCAGGTAGCTGATGCAATAAGGAGTAACTTAGGCTACTTTTATTTTTGAAAAATCTTTTATTTATTAAAAGAATAAAGTTAAATTAACAACGCGTTAATAACAACGCGTTAAGTCGTCGTAACACAATACTGGCATACACAATAAATGGCAAGACAATACTTCGTAAAATGTGGTGAAATGTTGACTTATTCAAAACTATTAAAGTAGTTGTTATGCAAGATTTCTATTGCTAATTTTATAATTCTAAATTTCATCATAACGACCATTTGTCGAGAACAATTCAATTGACTTACGTAGCTAAAAGTGGGTGAATAACAAACGAGTAAATTATTATACAGTATACAAACGAATTCATTAGGCAAATCAGGGAACGGGAAGCGAGCCAACAAAGTTTGTTGAGTTGCCATCCGTTGCGAGTTGCCTCTCACCTTCTTTTGCCTTAATTTGATCGCCAACTTCAATCTGGACAAGCGCATCCGTTCCGGCGCGCCGGGCTCTATGAGCGGCGCCTGTGGCGACCCGGTCTCGTGGTTCAGCAGCACCTGCAGCTCGTGCGAGGTGCGCGTGTGATCCAGTAGCGCCGTGGCGAACTCCTGGCACTGGGCACGCAGTTCCTGATACTCGGTTTTGAACTCGTGCTCGAGCGCGGAGAGTCGTCGCAGCTCCCAGGAGAGTTCGAAGGCTGTTAAGATGGGATCCTTGGAGGAGAGAGCGATGAGGGAGGGCGAGGCGAGGGCGCGGTAGGCGTTGATGCGTGAGCGGGAGTGTCGGAGGGAGTCCTCGCGGCGCGAGCGCACGCACTCGTCGCAGCCGCAGCGCACGTCGTGCGGCACCGGTAGCCCTGCGCCGCGGTCCAGCAGCAGCTTTATGATCTCGTAGCTGTCGCGGTGCGCGGCCAGGATCAGCGGCGTTATATCCGCCGTGAACGTTGCAGTTTCCGGTGGTAACGCCTCCCAACTCTGCAACCGTCACAAAATGTCAAATTTATCTTACTTTTACTAATATTATAATCGCGTAAGTTTACGAGTATGGATAGATGGATGTTTCTTACTCTTTCACGCAAAAAATACTGAACGAATTTTGCTGTAACTTTACAATAATAAAGCTTAGATCTTACATCAGAGTATCACATACATTTTTAAAACATATAAGTGAAAATTGGGCAAAATAAAATGATAAGTGTCTAGTTATATGTATTTATAGATATATATTATACTTGTGATTGCGCAGTATTAGCAACTATAGAATAATATTATGTTAAGGAAACACGTAATCGAACACTGAGATGTGTGCACGTAATTTTGTTATTTATACAATTGAAACAAAAGACTATTAAAAATATTCAACAAACTTCATTTTAGTTTTCTGATTTAAATTTATGGGCTCAAAATGGAATCCGGAAATACATTTCCACTAACTAGCAACCAATAGCTGACACAAAGAGGTTGTAATAATCACACTTGGGACTTTCTTAATCCTAATTATTAAATCGAAATAATGAACGATAAACTTATGTTCTTGGACAATACTTAGTTATGTCACAGACTTTAATAAGTATGACACATTTTATAAGAAAAAATCATGTAAACTCACGTGAAGTTCCCCGGGCTTGCGTGTCCGCTCCTCGTGGTCTAGCAACGCCTCGACCGCCTCCACAAACTCCTCAGAAATGGCGTGCAGCAGGGCGTCACGCGTCTCCACCCCAAACTCTAGCAGTAGCTCGACCATCTCCAGGTTCTCGTTGTCGATGGCCATGAGCAGCGCGGAGCGCCCGAGCGGGTCGACGCAGTCCACGTTGATGTGTCCAGTGTCCCGGGCGCGCTGCACCACGCGCCTCGTGCCCGCCACGTCGCCCCGCTCCACTCCCAGCAGGAACTTCTTCTCCTCCAGCGACAGCACCGCCATCTCTTGATGTGGTCGCACCACATTTTCTTCCTCTGTCATGCCATGTATGCTGTGACGCTGTAGAAAATTCGGATACCTCTAACTACAGATCATCCATATACAGTATACCCAATATACGATACAGAACATCTTCATTTCATCTTCCCGTCTTTAAATATGAAAATAGACACATAAATATGCGGATATTTACACATCACTGACATGACATGTTTACGAAGCCCGTAACTATAGTTATACAGAGAATGTGAACGATTAAATAAAATTCGGTAATCCTTGCAATAAAACTAAGTAGGTCAATAGTGACCGGCGTACACTATCTACTATCTTTTGTCGGATGTCAGACGGCGTGCGAGACGCAATGGTGTCAGCTGGACAGTGAGCGGGCGCGGGCCGCGGCCGCCACGAGAGCCCTGCGGCCAGCAGCCGCCCTCCGCCCGTCGCCCACTACCACTCATTATGCAAATGGGTCGCGACGGCACCTCGCAGATCTGCTATCCCCTAACGACTTTGGCACTCGAGTCTACACCTTATCGCATAAATAAAACATTCCCACCTAATTGATCGACTAGATACTTTCGCATTCTAACCCTACAACCTTAGTATGCAAGAAATTAGCTATCCTTTGGAGCTGGTGATTATGGCGTATGTTTTCTTAAACATGTTTAGATAATTTAGATAGGAACATAAAATAAGAACAAGAAATTGAAACAATGATACATATCAACCACTTTTATAATAAGTTCTATCATAATATCATTCTTCATGTAGGTCTATTACAGACTCTTATGATATGTCAAATCTACCTGAAGATCTGGGTGTCGGAGAGCTAAGGAGACTAAACTGACAAGATACTCAGCTCAAATGAGCTTGATCATGATTACAAAAATACAGATCTATCTCTACCTATATATATCCCCTAATCATCTAACAAGATCTAGGATTCTACGTAAAGAATAGAATAAAAGAATGCCATATGCAAATTTACCGATCATCGCGCACACGATTTCATTGATTGTGTGAAATAGAACTTTAATGTAAATATTTACAAACCAGACACATGTAAGTATACAGCGAGTATAGCTTTGAATCGGTTGAACTCTACCTTCAGCATCACGAATATTTCAACGTCTACACACGCTCACTCAACTGCTGTCCACACATCACTTAGTTAAAATAGGACTATGTTGCGAACCATTTTTTATACCTTTTTTATTATATATGTTTTTATAATATTGTGTTGTTTTTATATGATATAAGTCAATTAGACAATATTTTACGACGATACCGGTGTTTCTTTGCTCGTCGCCTTGGTGTCCATCCTTCACATTTTACAACTAAAATTGGCACTATTCTGGAGTATCCTCTGCTACCTAAACATATAAGAAGTAAATTCTTTATACTAGAAATTACAGAGGCAAAAAATCCTACATAGGCATAAAAATAGTCCTTCGAAGCAACACCGCAGGAGGCGTGCTACGGGCGTCACATGATGATGAAATGTCTGTGGTGTATATCACAAAAACAGAACAGCTATGCTGTCACCACATTCACTGGTTAAATTATAAATTTACAATTAAATGCGTTCTAACATTCTTTATATAATCTAACATACAGACAAACATCTAATCTAATTAAAAAGAGCAACACACAAGTTTCTTGCTCGTTCTTCTTGTGATGAATCTGCATTCCGAATGAGTGGTAGAATCAAAATATGACTATTCAAAAGTGCTTGTAATGAGTTTATTTGAATAAAGATTATTTCTATTTCTATTTCTAATCTAAATATCAATGATAATTCAGCCGCTTGAATCAATTAATTTCTCTTCCTTTAACATAATCCATAGTTACCTCTTACCACCTGGTGCTCGTCAACTTATTTAAATTTAAAAGAATATATGCCTGGCGGTAATTCGAGGTTACCGAAAAGTAAAGCATATCGTAATCAAGAAGAAAGGGAAAGGACATAATACCTTAACTTTGTTGTCGAGTGGGCGCGGCTCGGGCGCCAGCAGGTTGCCGAGCTCGACGCGGCAGGTGGAGGGGCGGCGCGCGTCGACGTCGACGCTGCCGCCGCCGCTGCCTCCGGACATCTCGGAGCCGCCGCTGTCTGCGCGGAACACACCTGTGTTACCGGCGGCCGCGCCCTGCGGGCTGCTCGAGCGCAGCCGCCGAACACTTGCAAGTAAACAATCGGCGGGTTCGTCCGTCAATCTTTGCGAACTGCGTGACGATTCACGTTGCAATGCGGATCGCGGATAGTCGGATATATTTAGCTCGCGAAGGTGGCGCACGGTAGAGACGCGGATGCGTTAATACACTTACCGGCGCCGTCGCCGTTGCGCGCGCCATCCCGCGTCCGCTCCGTGAACTGCAACAAAGACAACCATGAAGAGATTAAACCGTAAACACCATAAACACTCGACACAATTCATAGCAATACAGAGAAATAGGCCCAATTTCTCCATCTTTCCTAAACTTTCAATATTAGCTATGTTACATTGAACCTATTAGGTGGAAGTTATTTCAAGGATTTGAAGTTAGAACATGCATACACTCTTTGCGAATTTTTTAATGCAAGATTATGGAATGGTGCACCTCCCTTTGCTAGTGGTTTACGTTGGCAGAACACCTATGGAGGATGTTAAAATGAGCATGTCAGGTCAGTTAGTTCATCCTGACAAATTCACCAGGAATTTATCTTGACGATTTCCAGAAGGAATGTGCAGACTAACCTGACATGGTACATTGCTAGCAACGGGGTTAACTGTCCACATTAATCTTCTTCAATTACTTCTTCCCTCTGTATCCCATATTAGCTTTGTTACACTGTACCTATCAGCAGACTGGAAATTTTGCCAAGAGTTTGGAGTTAGAGTATGCTTCCCTTGTGGGATTTTAGTACTTCATATCCTCATCGGACAGACGTGCCCATCAAATTGATATCCAGTCCAATTCAAACGGGGATCGAAATGAAGACTGCTTCATTGAGGACGAAACCTTAGCGGTGCCCTCAGACTAAAGTCGTATCCGTCAGGCGGGAATTGAGATGCTTCATTAGTCCTTCCGCGGGTTTGAAGTACCAATTCTCGCCCCCTAATGTCCGGTGAAGCTGCAGTCCAAAAAAAAGTACAGATGTAACAGCAGAGTCTGTGTGTTTGGGGCAGCTTAAGTACCTGCACGGGGATTGTTAAAAATGTGGACTGATGACGCCATTGCTAGCAACCTGTACCGTCAGGTTGACATCCACGCGGTTCCATCTGGAAACCATGATTGATTACTGGTGAATTTGTCATAACTGACCTGACTCCATATTCATCGTTTCATGCTCCATTGGTGCCTCGCCAGTGTGTACCGTTATCATCAATAAAAAAAGAGTACCTGCACGCGGCGGGTGCGGCGCGCGGCTATCTGCCGCGAGTGCCGCCGTAGCGCCTCCAGCGTGGCGGCGGGCGGAGCGGGTGGAGCTGGCGCGGCGCGGACGACGCCGGTGCGGGGGACTCGGGTCACGCGCCCGAGCTGCGGCCGCTCATGACGACCGCGTCCCTACGCGCTCCCAGCTTGTCTGTTCTGCAAGTGGCGAGTTCAAAGCTCCTTATTTATTGTTATTGCGTCGTAAAAATATTTTTGTATATAACATGTACCTACACGCCGATGTTTACACGTAGCTGTTTCATAAAATTACAATATTATTACGTTTTTTATGTATCCTGTAGCTTAAACTTTAGAAGTAGCGTCGTCTTTAACTACTGCCATTTTATATTTATCTATTTAAATTTTTCGATAAGAGACTATTTACATTACGCCATTATTATTATAATACCGCTAAAATTTAAAAATTCTTTAAGGAAAATTATATTAGATAGACAGAGACAGCCGTTGGGTAGCGGCGACAAATCTCAACATAAAATGTGTTTTTTTTGTGTAGATACACAAACATTGCATGCATGTCACGTGTGTATCCGTATGGATATTATTATTATTTATGTATTAATTTGTTAAATTTTTATTTCATTATGTTGTGGTATGGTTATCTAGCACGTGTGATTAGGTACGCCTGCGTAGGTACAAACTGAAAACCAGCGCTGGACGCGCATCAGTACAGCAATAGCTGAGTTTGTACCTATTGCCAATCATATTAAATATGTATAAATGTGTAACTATATACCTATACTGATATTGGTAATAAATTGATTTATTATTATTATTTCTTAAACTTAAAAAAAAATCTCATCTCCCCTCTTAAGGAGAGGAGGTGGCAACTTACCCCCGGCAGAAGCACAGTCGGCCGGGGTTCAGGGCCCCAGGGAGAGAAGCCGGCGTACAATGCGGGCAGAATCTAAGAGCACCGCTTTCTGCATCTTTCCCGGGAGTGAGCCGCCTCGGAATCCCAACCGTCTGAGATGTTGCTTCAGACTGGTTGAGATAAGACCGTTCACCGACATAACGATTGGAATCATTTCGGTGGACATCACCCCCCACATTTCGGTCACCTCGTGAGCCAGGTCGAGATATTTTCTCTTTTTCTCAGTTATTATTATTCCTAACTTCCAAAAAAAATCTCATCTCCCCTCTTAAGGAGAGGAGATGGCAACATACCCCCGGCAGAAGCACAGTCGGCCGGGGTTCAGGGCCCCAGGGAGAGAAGCCGGCGTACATTGCGGGCAGAATCTATTATTATTTTTATTATTATTTATTTTTTAAACACAGAAATATGTAATTGTTTCTTTAACCTATAACAGCATATAACAATAATAACCCTGGACAATTCACACAGAAATAGAAATAGAAATAGAAATAGAAATAATCTTTATTCAAATAAACTCATTACAAGCGCCATCTAGTCCCAAGCTAAGCAGCTAAGAGCTTGTATTTTAAATTCTAGACCACTGAATATATATTGTTTGTAATACATACACAATGTACATATTAAACACCCAGAATAGGAGGGAAGAGGATTGTCAGTAATGTGGACTGTTGACCCCATTACTAGTAATGTACCATGTCAGGTTGACATCCACGCGGTTCCCCCTGGAAACCATCGTGATAAATTCTCGGTGAATTTATCACGATGTGCTAACTGACCTGACCTCATGCTCATCTTATCATCACCCGCTGGTGCCCCGCCAGCGTAAACCGTTAGCGCAGGCGGGTGCATCATTCCATTATCATACACATAAAAAAACACCCAGAATAATACAAACAATCATATTCTTGAAATAAATAAAACAATAAATTATAATCATAAATGGTTAGGGTAGTTGTTCAAGCACGGGATTTTAATTTAATGTTAGACATGAACACCTATATGTAGAAATAATATAAGATGAATTATTGTAATTGTTCTAAGTGTGTATGTATGTATATATGTAGGTATATGAGTGTGTGTGTGCATATGTGTAAAATGTACATTTGTCAAATGTGTAAATGTAATAATGGTTGTTAATAAATGTTTTTCTTTCTTTCTTTCTTTTCTATATTGTAAATAAACTGGTTTTTAAGAAAAAAATAAGTGATTCATTGATGTTGATTAATTGATTAATTGATGAAATAATTGAGTTTCTTGCCAGTTCTTCTCAATTGGATCTATATACTGAACTGGACGGTAGAGAAATATAGTATTATATATAATATAAAAAAAATTGACGTTCATAAGCGGCTAAAATGTCCTACATTAATAAATTATTTTTGAATTTGATTTTGTTTGCAATGTGCGAGGAATCGAAAACGCGACCATCGGAAGTAAGACGGTGTGCTAAACCGTTTGATCACCGAGGCCATCGTATATACGCATACTCTATTATTATATTTTATTATACTAGCTGTTCCCCGCAACTTCGTCCGTGTGAAATTTAACTTTCATTTTCTATAATAAAAGTAGGCTAAGTTATTCCTTATTACATCAGCTACCAATAAAAGTCCAGCCGATTTCAGATATTAGCCGGAACAGACAGACAGACAAAAATTGTAAAGTGTTATTTTGGTGTATGTACCGTATTTATATATGCATGTAGTAAAAGACGTTTATTCTAATACTAGCTTTTGCCTGCGGCTTCGCTCGCATTAATTAGAGGTCGCCTACGTCATAGTAGATTTATGAATGCAAAGTCTCAGCCCGATCGGTTGAAAATTGACAAAGTTTCATACTTTCATCCCCTATTTTATCCTCTGGGGGGTAGAATTAATCAAAGTTCTTTCTTAGCGGATGCCTACGTCATAACATCTACCTGCATGCCAAATTTCAGCCGATCCGTCCAGTGGTTTGTGTGTTAGTCACCTTTGAGTTATATATATATATATAGATTACAAACAGACACTCCAATTTTATTTATATGTATAGATATATACAGATACATTTTCAAATGGACATCAAATAAAGTAGGTGAGGATAATTTATAAGCAGCAGTGAATACTGAGAGGCGATAACGACTGAAACTCACGAGTAACTTCGACGCTCCACGTTCCCTCGAGCTGCATGATTTACTTTCAAACAGAATAAGAAAGAACATAAAAACAATCTTGCGATCACGTACAAACGGATCCACTGAATGAACATTTGTTATAGATATTTATTACAGATGAACGGGATGCCTATCGGCCGGTCAATGTGTTAGCGAAAGATAGAAATCTTCGGTTTACCTTATAATTTTATCGATCTTCTATTTTAAATATTGTGTTTAAAAATAAACGGTATATACCCAGTGAGGTTGTTCAGCGTCTGTTCGGCAACCAAACTCATTCATACCATTATTTGTATACATCATTGAAAAGTTTGGTAATAAAAGAAATATTATTTATTTTTTATATGGATATATCTGCTCACTGCGCTGTGGACTACTAATGTTACAGTACTTATGTCATTCAGCTTATAAATCAATTAGGGTTTTTATTCGGTCTTGCTAAGTTAGACAGTCTAGTAAGAAAGAATAGAATAGAATAGAAAATCATTTATTCAAATAAACTTAATTTAAGCACTTTTGAATAGTCATAACAATTTGTTTTTTATCTACCACTCAATCGGAAAGCTGTCTCATCACTAGAAGAACGAGCAAGAAACTAAGATCGTAGTGCTAGTACTAGTATCTAAGAATATTGTAGCTAATCCGTCATACTCGGGAACGGGTGCTGCTTGTGGGTACTGTGTTCGGGTTACGGTCTCTGATTACATTTTTTTTTTAATGCACTGACGCTATTGACCACGGTAGTCCAGCGGCTTAGCACACCGCCTTACTTCCGATGGTCGCGGGTTCGATTCCTTGCACGGCACAAACGTTTGTATTAATGAGTATTATTGTTTATATCGGTCTGGGTATTTTCTATGTGAGTATTTACGAAAAAAACTATGTATTTGTATCAGTTATCTAGTACCCATAACTCAAGCTTTAACTAACTTAACTTGGGTCTAGATGGCGCTGTGTTAATTGTTCTGAGTTTATTTATCTTTGTCACAATATTTTCCTTAATTGAATTTGAAAACAATAAGTTCTGTAATGTTCATTTGAAAATAATAAGAGTTAAGTTTCTTGTCAGTACTCCTCAGCTCGAAATCATTCCGAACTGACGGTAGATTTGACATATCATAAGAATCTATAGTAGACCTGCATGAATAAAGATATTTTGCTTTGATAAGGTAGAGCCACCTCATCTAATCAATGTTCAGGAGTTCAGACAGTTCCATCTTTCAGCTATCAGAGGCCCTGGGCACATTAGGATAATGGGGCCCCTATGACCACAGTAATAAAGGACTATTTTCTTAGAATAGACAAAATAATTTTGGAACATGTCTCTTTAGTGATGTACATGGAGATGACCTGCCTTCAAAATAAACCAAAAATAATTTTAAAAAGTCGTTATGTATTGAGGGGTTCAAGTTCTTGCTAGACATTTATAAAAAAAACTAGCTGATCCCGCGATTCCGTCCGTGTGGAATTTAACATTATTTCTCTAAAATAAAAGTAGCCTAAAGAACTAAAAATTATTTTGTTCGTCTTAATTTATTCGTTCTATTAGGTACTGATAGGTTCAAACTAATACATTTACATCCTGCATCATCCCTTATTTTATCCCCATGGGGGTTGAATTTATCAAAATCGTATTTAACCGAACGTCTTCATCATAGTAGCTCCAATCTTTAATTTCAGTTCAATCAGTTGAAAATCTAAGAAGATGTACACTAATTTTAATCCCCTATTTTATCCCCTTGGGGGTAGAATTAATCAAAATCCTTTCTTAGCGGATGCCTACGTCATAACATCTACCTGCATGCCAAATTTCAGCCCGATTCGTCCAGTGGTTTGGGCTGTGCGTTGATAGATATCAGTCACTCACCTTTGAATTATATATATTCGAATCAACAAAAATGAACAAATTGACCCTATTCAAATTCAAAAATCATTTATTCATGTAGGACATATTAGCCGCTTATGAACGTCAAATTTTTTACACTATAATTTTAATTCATAGTCGGTGTTGCCGATGGCAACCTTTTTGATAGTTTTTATGTTTTTTATATATAATAATAATAATAATAATAATTTATTCAGCATAAAAAAGATATACATATATATTTGTATTTTATATTTTGACGTTCTGTTTTTATATACCGTTTGTTTTCTTATGCCATATTGTCTTTATATTTTTGCTAGCGAGCTGATTACATCTATTTTACCTCACCTAGGAACGTGTCTCATTTTTAACCAGCCTTAATACAGTCCTTCCTTCCGTAACAGTCGGTAAGCATTTGTTAAGACTGATTTTCAGGCGAGAGTAGAGTAGCTATCGGTTATCGTTTGGTAATGGAGTAAGTAGGAGGGACTAGACTAGACTAGGAACCCCCGAACCATCGCGGAGCCCTAGGCACGTAACCAGTGTGCCCAGTGGGGAAGAGGGCCCTGAAGCCCTTCAAAACTAACCAGGTAAAAATAATTTTAAAAACTCGTTATGTGATGAGGGTTCAAGTTCTTGATTTATAAAAAAAATAAAAAACACGAACAAATTGACAATACTCGGCAAGCATTTGTTAAGGTTGATTTTCAGGCAAAAGTAGAGTAGCTATCGGTTATTGTTTGGTAATGGAGTAGGGAGTAGACTGGACTAGGGGGCCCCAATCCATCGCGGGGCCCTGGGCACGTGGTTCGTGTGCCCAGTGGGGAAGAGGGACCTGAGTTCAGACCGAGATTCGATCGATAGATCAACGCGGATTCTTGCACATGGAAGAAAATATACACGTAAATTTCAATGATCACATCCCAAAGTTACCTAAATTGATATTGGCATTGTTTGGAAGTTTAACTCCTTATTAAGAGTTTAGGGCAGAGGTTCCCAAACTTTTATGTATCGTAGACCCCTTGCCATATTTTTCAGTTTTGGGTAGACCCCCCATACTGAACTGGTATTGATTTTTAGTAAATTTCTAAGTGTAGTAAAGTTTAGTGTTAAAAACAACAAGATGACCGCCTGTCGTAGAGCCCTTTGTAAGATATGGTTGAGTATGGTTGAGTGCAATGATGGCTGGCTCATCCGTCATATTCATGAACGGGTGCTGCTTGTGGGGACTGGTCTGTTCAAGTTACGAGCACTGATTAGATTTTTTGTTTTTTGCAATAGTATATACGCTGGTGGTCACTCTATTCTCCCAAATTTGAATTTTAAAGTCTGTGTATTATTGTAAACATGTACAACATTTATTCGAAAATAATACGAGCTGAGTTTCTTGTCAGTTCTTCTCATCACGAAATCATTCCGAACTGACGGTAGATTTGACATATCATAAGAGTCTGTAATAGACCTGCATGAATAAAGATATTTTGAATTTGAATTTGTCATAGACCCCTGGGGGTCGATATAGACCACTTTGAGAATCACTGGTCTAAAGCATTCCTGTTAAGTGAAAGAACCAACAAAGCGCCGCGTGATGTAACTTTAGACTGATCTTTGAAACTTGAAGTTTTGCACATAAATTGGTTCTAGAACACTCTATAAGAGATGTTCCTATTATATATAAAATAAAATATATGTATATAGTAGCTGTACCCCGACTTTATCTACATGTTATAGTAATCTTGACCAATTACAAAAGAAATATTCAATAATCGTTCTAGCTTCAAAAATGAAGATTTTCCATGGAAGCCTTCATCCCCTATTTTATTATACTCCCTTTTGGGGTAACATTTTATATCATATATGTCATATAGCATATATGACATACAAATTTATTTAAAATTTTAATTAATTTATTATCTATACATATAAATAAAATTGGAGTGACTGTTTGTAATATTGAAATTAACGTTTTTTACTACATGCACATGTATATATTAACATTTTTTACTACATTTATATAAATACGGTACATACACAAAAATACCATTTTTTACAAATTTTGTCTGTCTGTTTGTCTATTTGTTCCGGCTAATCTCTGAAATGGCAGCACCGATTTAAACGGGACTTTTTTGACAGGAAGCTGATGTAATAAGGAGTAACTTATTTTAGAAAAATAAAGTTAAATTCAACGCGGACGAAGTCGCGGGTGCAACTAGTATGATATATAAACATTAAATATAATTTTAACATATAGTTGTTACACATAAGCTCAAGTGTCTGTCTGGCTGTCTGTCCGTCCCTATGTATGCTTAAATCTTTAAAACTACGAAACGAATTTTGAAGCGGCTTTTTTTAATAGATAGAGTGATTCAAGAGGAAGGTCGACCTCGATGTTCTAGCGGTTTAGCATACCGCCTTATATTACTTTTGATGATCGCGGGTTCGATTCCTCGCACAACCAAACATTTGTATTCATGTGTTTATGTGGGTCTGGGTGTTTTCTATGTATAATATGTATTTACAAAAAAAAATACGTACATATTATATATAGAAAAAATCTGTTTTTTTGTGTCAGTTATCTAGTACCCAGAACACAAGCTTGTGTATAATATGTATGTATTTACGGTAAAATATACATCTATGTATGTACTAATGCAATCAGTTATCTAGTGCCCATAACACTATATAATATAGCCATAATATAGCCCATAGCTAGTAATAATCACCCATACCAATTAACTTGGGACTAGATGGAGCTGTGTGAATTGTCCTGAGATTATTATGTCCTATCTTGAGATTATAATTTGAGAAGGGGCTCTAGTTAAATTATAAATCTTCACTAAAATGCTATCAAACATTTATTGTACATTGTAACAAACTGACAGACATGTATTCTATATCTGTATTTAGAATACATGTCTGTCAGTTTGTTATAATTCCGTCTACTTTAGCCCCATTCCTTAAATTAAGTCATCACGACGCGCCCTTATGAAGCTGGGGAGCTTAGGGAGTAATAAAAAGCTCAGAGAAAATTAAAAGCGTTAAACAACTTAAGGGCAAGAGCTATTTAAAACAATTTTGTATTTAATTTCACAAACATTTACATTTAATAACATTAGTACGGATAGATTATATTAAAATCACGTATCCTGATGACTTAGGCGTGATGCCGGTTGGTCAGGGAGAGAAACACCTCAATGCCTACAATATTCACAATTACCTATCTCTTATTTGTTTTTATAATAATACTAGATGAAAACCCGGCTTCGCTCGGGTGAAATGTGGGTAGATGTTTGTGTAGTCATCGGTTCTCATGGAATATTAAAAGTAAGCAAGGCATAGATTTATAAAGCTTCGTTCATTGTGTTTAATAAATATAGTAAATAAAAAGTGCAAAAGTTTTTATACAAATAGTTTTTATTTTTTTGTAAATTTTAAGTTAGGTTAAAAAAAACTTGTATCCAGAGCCGTGAAGCAAATTAATAAATTTTAATTCCGGCTAATCTTTGAAATGGCTGAACCGATTTTAACGGGACTTTTTTTGGCAGGTAGCTGATGTAATAGGAAGTAGTAGTAGGTTACTTTTATTTTAGAAAAAAAAAATTTATTTTAGACAAATAAAGTTAAATTCTACGCGGACGAAGTCGCGGGAACAGCTAGATTAGTAATAAAAATATACATAACAAGGAAGTTACGGATATGAAATTTCGAATACGGATGGGTTTCGGATATAGGAATGATTATTATACCGGATACGGATACGGATGCGGATATGAAATTATTTCGGATTATCCGTTAGTTTCGGATAATTTCGGTTACGGATATTATTTTTTAAGGAATTTCAAAGTAAAATATAAATAGCTAATAAAGTGGTTACATAACGTGTCTCACTTAGCTTTCACCCCTATCCGATATTATCCGTAACTTTTATATCGGATTCGGTTACGAATATTTTTTTATATCGGATATCCGATAGCTTCGGTTACGGTTACGGAGCTCCCTAACATCCATGATACATAAGCATTACGACTTTATACCCCATACGGGACAGTCAGAGATATTATCAACTGTCGACGGCGAAGTGAACGCAGAGCACTTGGCATAAACACGTTTCTTTTGACATTTGAATATATTTAAATAAATTAGTCCGGTACGGAGGTAACATTTACATTAATCGCAAAAATTATTATTATTATTAATAATAATAATCATTGCTTTGAATGATATATATATATAAACATAAACAAACATATAAACACCTAAATCTGCAAAAAAAAAAGATTTTAATGTTTTATAAAACACTTTCTTAGTAAAACAGCTTATTATAAACGGTAATAATGTTATTCTAAAAATCTAATTTCATTCATAGTGCTGGCAATATTATCTGATTGAATAAAGATTCAGTACTTAGCGGTTTCTATGTTGATTGTCGCATGCCCAATCCTTGTTAATGTGCATTTACTTGGAACAACATTGATTTAAAAGAGCAACATGCAAGTTTCTTGCTCGTTATTAAATAAATAGAACATTCAAATATTTATGAAAATTTTACCCTTAATAAAATACAGGGGGTATAAATTTGTATGGAAATTCATTACTTTTGAAGCTAGAACGATGATATGCATGTTTTTTTTTTGTAAAATAATTAGCCTAAATGTGTAAAAATTTTCTCCAAGGTCACACAATTATATTCCACACGGACGAAATCTCGGGCTCAGCTAGAATACATATATATACGTATAAAGTACCACAGGTACTTTATACAGATATATATGTATTCTAGCTAAAAATATATAGGTAATGTCTACTGACGTAAATTACCTACCCTTTTGCGTGGTAACATTGGTAGGTGGTACACCATTTCTATCTGTTTGCGTCAATTTGTGTACTTGTATTGTTCGTGAATTAGATCTAGTCAGGGATGGATCAGATAAAACTTAAGGGCCTACCTAATTACATTACTCAAAAAAAAATACACTGATCAAAAACAAGCCACAGAGAATTCCCTGTTCCGTTCACAATTATAGCTTGACTAGCAGACACGGCAAACGTTGTTTTGCCTTAAAATAAAAAAAAAATTAGGGGTGGACTACCCCTAACGTTTAGGGGGATGAAAAATAGATGTTGGCCGATTCTCAGACCTACTCAATACGCTCACAAAATTTCATGAGAATCGGTCAAGCCGTTTCGGAGGAGTATGGGAACGAAAACTGTGACACGAGAATTTTATATATAAGATTAATCTTAGGGCCTTATGATTGTTTTTTTTAATATTACATTTTTTTAATCTAAAATCGCCCATTGGTTTCAGTGGGGGCTGGGGGCCCTTTATATCCACGGGGCCCTGGACTGCAGCCCATTAAGCCCGTAGGTAGATCCGCCCCTACCCTATTGAGGGTTTGTTGTAAAGCGTATAACAGAACAAAAGCCAGGTAAACTGAAACGCTTTCACCAGCAAAATAGAAATCTAAATATATATAACTCAAAGGTGACTGACATAGTGATCTATCAACGTACAGCCCAAACCACTGGACGGATCGGGCTGAAATTTGGTATGCAAGTAGCTGTTATGACGTAGGCATCCGCTAAGAAAGGATTTTGATTAATTCTACCCCCGAGGGGATAAAATAGGGGATGAAAGTTTGTATGAAACTTTGTCAATTTTAAACCGATCGGGCTGATACTTTGCATACATAAAGCTACTATGACGTAGCCGTCCCCTAAGAAAGGATTTTGATAAATTCCACCCCTAAGGGGATAATATAGGTGATGAAAATTTGTATGAAAATACTGTAAAGCCACAAAAACTATACCCAGTAATAATACTTCTTAACGCGAGCGAAGCCGAGGGCAAAAGCTAGTTTTAAGTATAAATGTTGAACTTCTCGAACAAAATCGATTCAGTGAGTAGTTGGTACGCAGGTTATGTAATCATTTTCAAATATCCACTTTGCTTCTTGGAGTTTCTTTTGTTTTATTAATATTATTGGCTTGGATTATAATTCTCGCGTCACAACGATTATAACAAAACTCTTTCGACATGGCTTGATCGTATTGCTGGAGGAAAATTGCAATGTTTCATTTGTTTTAATTGAAATAAAAAAAATATTTTGAATGTATTGTACGTTGATTTTAATAATGACGCCACGGAATGTTCGAGAAGGAGTGCAAAATTGTATATTAAATAACATCGATGTTCTGTGCCTGACGTTCCAAATTTGAATTTTTATAATTTTATTTTTAAATATATTAAATGGCTATTTGTGATCGGAAACATATAATTTTAGGTATACTAACACTAAGTATCATTGTTACTACCGTAATGAAATCATTATTAAATTATATTTTGTGTATATATGCAGTAGATCTCGCAATAGGACGTAGACTATTTTTTATACTCATATTTTTTTTATTTGTTGTACTTAATTTTTTTATGATGAGACATTAAAAATACATACAACCCAAAATTTTCACGTCTCTACCAACAACCAATTTTTTAATAGCGATATTAGTACATTAATTTATATATCAAGGCTACATTGGGCAGGCATGTATATCCATTATGATAAAACTATGTTTAAAAGAATACTGTAATATATGTATAATGTTATTCTTTTTGCTTCTTTTTAGAGTAATAACTAAAATTATCGTAAAACTTAACCTGAGATCCAGATATACATCTGTGTGCGATAAATGACGAATGATGATAATAAGTATGTGTAGAAAGACTATAACTCCGGTCAGGAAGGGAATCTCAATGGAGCCATACACGGACGTGTCCATTTAGAAGAATATAACTCCGGTCAGGAAAAGAATCTGAATGGAGCCATACACGGACGTGTCCATTTAGAACAATATAACTCCGGTGAGGAAGGGAATCTGAATGGAGCCATACACGAACGTGTCCATTTAGAAGAGTATAACTACGGTCAGGAAGGGAATCTGAACGGAGCCATACACGGACGTGTCCATTTAGAACAATATAACTCCGGTGAGGAAGGGAATCTGAATGGAGCCATACACGAACGTGTCCATTTAGAAGAGTATAACTACGGTCAGGAAGGGAATCTGAACGGAGCCATACACGGACGTGTCCATTTAGAACAATATAACTCCGGTGAGGAAGGGAATCTGAATGGAGCCATACACGAACGTGTCCATTTAGAAGAGTATAACTACGGTCAGGAAGGGAATCTGAACGGAGCCATACACGGACGTGTCCATTTAGAACAATATAACTCCGGTGAGGAAGGGAATCTGAATGGAGCCATTCACGAACGTGTCCATTTAGAAGAG
Organism: Achroia grisella; assembly: GCF_030625045.1. Lineage (NCBI taxonomy): Eukaryota > Metazoa > Arthropoda > Insecta > Lepidoptera > Pyralidae > Achroia > Achroia grisella. Next base: position 267,689 of record NW_026713046.1, on the reverse strand, counting down.
TATAACTACGGTCAGGAAGGGAATCTGAACGGAGCCATACACGGACGTGTCCATTTAGAACAATATAACTCCGGTGAGGAAGGGAATCTGAATGGAGCCATACACGAACGTGTCCATTTAGAAGAGTATAACTACGGTCAGGAAGGGAATCTGAACGGAGCCATACACGGACGTGTCCATTTAGAACAATATAACTCCGGTGAGGAAGGGAATCTGAACGGAGCCATACACGGACGTGTCCATTTAGAAGACTATAACTACGGCCAGGAAGGGACTTTGAATGGAGCCATACACGGACGTGTCCATTTAGAATTTGGTGTTTGAATATAAGGTACTAGCTACTCGCCCCGGCTCCGCCCGGGTGTACATGTATTATACATATAAACTTTCCTCTTGAATCACTATGTATTAAAAAAACGCTTCGAAATCCATTGCGTAGTTTTAAAGATTTAAGCATACATAGGGACGGACAGACAGCGACAGCGACTTTGTTTTATACTATGTAATGATGAAAAACATAGATGAGAAAGCCAGTATTTCACGTATTGCCCACCCTCAAGCTCAATATTTGGAAATCAATTTATGGCACAGAGTAATATGAAAAAAAATTGTATATATTCATTCCTTCAGGATAAACCTGAAGGTGTAATATAGAATTTTTGTTTGTTTTGTTGATCGTTTAAGCGTTTATACGCTTGATTACAGATCGCCCAGCCCCCGGCAGTAGCTGCGTCCGCTGACGATACGCGAGCACGTCGGGCCCCGGAAGCACTACGACTATTCGCCCTCTGGGTAACTCCACTAGCCGTTTCTTAGAATGATGATTATAGAATAGTGCACCTGCTTATGCTAATGGTTTTATAATGTAAAAACTTGACGTACATAAGCGGCTAAAATGTCCTACATGAATAAATGATTTTTGAATTTGAATTTGAATTTGAATTTACTCTGGTAATGTGCCAAGGGAGAATGAGAAAACGAGGATGAGGTCAGATCAGTTGGTTCATCGTAAAAAAATCAACATTTAACACGATGGTTTCCAGCGGGAACCATAGTAGTAATTCATATTACTAATAAACCCTAATCACTAGCAATGTCAGTCAGATCGACGTCCACGCGAATTCAAGAAACCATCGGAATTAATTCCTGGTGAACTGCTGTGGATGGATCAATGGATCAATATTTGATCTTTCACGTAAAACCTGCTAGATGGATCGACACTCTTCTTATCGCTCATGCGATACCGTTCCGATGGACTAAGATTTCTTACCTCTTATCCTATAATTTCTCAGCTTAATCTATTTATTTATTCGGGGTTCCACTGAAAATCAGCGTCGTGGCTTTTGTCATGGCATAATGCTGAGATGGGCCCCTTACACACACATCAGTACACAGTGACGCGGTGGCGATGCTCCGCAGTGGTGGATATGAAATGCATTTTACTTTATTATTATTACTTAGTATTGGTTTATTATTATTATTATTATTTATTTGTTTGTTACTATTTTGCTCTTTTATTTTTTTTTTGTATATAATGATTTCATCTCTAATTTAATTAATTGTTTTTTATTTACGTTTATCTTATATAATAATTTATATGCAGCTATCAGCATCGTTTTTATTGTGTTGTGATGTGTGATGTAATAAATGTTATTCTATTCTATTCTAATCTGACTCTACGCCGATACACACGCAGTCGACTATTAACAAAATCTTAATATTAACACAGAATAAAGCATCTTTCTTATTAAATTCAAATTCAAAACATAATTTATTCATGTAGGACATTTTAGGCGCTTATGAACGTAAATTTTTTTCCCTACCGCCCAGTTCAGTATAAAGATCCAATTGAAAAGAACTGGCAAGAAACACAATTCAATATTTTATAAAAGCCAGTTTATTTACAATGTATATTTATATAGGTGTCTATGTCTAACAGCGCAGGACAGATCGTCGTGGAGATCTTTGGGGGAGGCCTATGTCCAGCAGTGGACGTCTTCCGGGCTGCGATGATGATGATGATGATGTCTAACATTAAATGAAAATCCCGTGCATGAACAACTATTGCCATGTACGATCGTCGTAAAGATTATTACAGTTTACCGAAGAATTCCAATTTATCAAACTAATCTAATTTATCAGATGGCCAAGGTCTGAGATAGTAGGTACTGAGCATCACGAAACAGATCCCGCGGTGTCAGTGGAAGATATTTAATTAACAGTTACCCTTCCGGTGCCGCGTTAATCTAACTATAAGGAATTTTGGTAGATAGTTATCTAAACATAATAATATTTGTAGTAACAGTTAATATTCACAATTAGTAGTTGTGGATATTAAACAACGTGTTTTGTGAAAATTTCATCTTTATTTGTCCAGGTATGTTATAACATTATGAGGGGGGCAGATATTTGTACCCGTATTAATAAATATATACATTATATGTTTATATATATATTTCCCTTGTGTTAAAATTACTTATTTTAAACGGGTACTAATATCTCCCCACTTCTAAATGGCAATGCTTGTAACGGGTACAAATACCTGCCCCGCTTACAAGTGGCAATCCTCGCAACGGGTACAAATACCTGCCCCGCTTACAAGTGGCAATCCTCGCAACGGGTAGAAATACCTGCCCCGCTTACAAGTGGCAATCCTCGCAACGGATACAAATACCTGCCCCGCTTACAAATGGCAATCCTCGCAACGGATACAAATACCTGCCCCGCTTACAAGTGGCAATCCTCGCAACGGGTACAAATACCTGCCCCGCTTACAAGTGGCAATCCTCGCAACGGGTACAAATACCTGCCCCGCTTACAAGTGGCAATCCTCGCAACGGGTAGAAATACCTGCCCCGCTTACAAGTGGCAATCCTCGCAACGGGTACAAATACCTGCCCCGCTTACAAGTGGCAATCCTCGCAACGGGTACAAATACCTGCCCCGCTTACAAGTGGCAATCCTCGCAACGGATACAAATACCTGCCCCGCTTACAAGTGGCAATCCTCGCAACGGGTACAAATACCTGCCCCGCTTACAAGTGGCAATCCTCGCAACGGGTACAAATACCTGCCCCGCTTACAAGTGGCAATCCTCGCAACGGGTACAAATACCTGCCTCGCTTACAAGTGGCAATCCTCGCAACGGGTACAAATACCTGCCCCGCTTACAAGTGGCAATCCTCGCAACGGGTACAAATACCTGCCCCGCTTATAATTTGTTAATATGAAACTGTAATATATGGTTAAAATAAGGTAGTTTATATAATTGTCATTAGTTGTGCTAGTATTATTAGTTTTTGTAACATGATCAGCCGTTGTCGGCCAAAAACGCGTTCCGAGTAATAGATGTTTCAATTGTTACAGAAACCTTAGCCACTAGAAAGTTTTTCCTGTATTTATTTGAATATTTTTTGTAGTTGTTTATTTTTTGTAATAAAGAGAAAACTATGTTGTTTAAAGTAGGATGCGTCTACATTGTAGTGATATCTTACTAATATTTGTCAATATTATAAACGTAAAAGTTTGTGAGTATGGATGAATGTTTGTTACTCTTTGTTGTAGTTTATTCATGTAGTAATAAGAGAAAAGACTAGGTAAACGGAGAAAAATATATGTATATTAATACTAGCTGTCCCGGCAAACGTTGTTTTGCCATATAAATTAATAACGCTATACAAAAATAGGGGTGAAAATTTAGGATTGTATGTATTTTTGTATGTTGTATCATAAAAAATAGAAACTAAAAAAATTTGTCTAATAAAAAAAAAATTATGGGTGGATGACCCCTAACATTTAGGGAGATGAAATATAGATGTTGGCCGATTCTCAGACCTACTCAATACGCTCACAAACTTTCATGAGAATCGGTCAAGCCGTTTCGCAGGAGTATGGAAACGAAAACTGTGACACGAGAATTTTATATATAAGATAGACTACTGACATGACAGAATAGAATGAATGAAAAGTAACAAACAAGAATCTACAAAAGGAACTATAAATTTTAAATACAAATTTAGAATATAAAACATTCCTTCATTAGCCAGTTACAACACTCTTTCACACAAAAACTAATGAACGGATTTTGATGAAACTTTACAGTACCATTTCATCAAATCTACATATACAAATCGTAGCTTATACATCAGAATAACATGGGTTTTAATTTAGAAAAGTCTATACATATAAATAAAATTGGTGTGTCTGTTTGTAATATTGAATTAACCGTTTTTTACTACATTCATATGAACATACAGCAAAATAACATTTTTTACAATTTTCGTCTGTCTGTCTGTCGGTTTGTTTGTTCCGGCTAATCTCTGAAATGGCTGGACCGATTTTGACGGGACTTTTATTGACAGGTAGCTGATGTAATAAGGAATAACTTAGGCTACTTTTATTTTAGACAAATAAAGTTAAATTCCACGCGGACGAAGACGCGGGTACCGCTAGTATAATAATAAATGTCAAGTAAGTGTGATACAGACGAAGTTTCGCGGGTCAGCAAGTTATCTTATACTTTCCAGAAGCTGTGAGCCGGATAATGTGTCATAAAAAAAATACGTCGCAACTTCCGATGACATGATACTCTCATGACAATATGGGACGTCTAACTAAACCTAAATTATAACGATAAAAGTATACAAAGCAAAGCAAAAAGAAAAGCAATTCATTATACGAGTCCTCATCTTATGACAAATTACGTTATTAACAACCTCAAGTTTACTTTGTAGCACAGATAAGACAAAGTCTTTGTATCGAATAAAGAGACCAACAAAATGACAAACTTCCAACCGAAACGAAAAGGCAATATTATTATGAAACAAAAGTTTGCTGCGGAGCCCCGCCGCTGAATCTGCTCTTTAATGGTTACTTATGTAAATTAATTATTGTATTGTTCTTTCTTAATTGATAACAACCAGTATTTATAAAGTCCTATTATTTTAGAATGAGAGATGGAGTATGAGATACGTGGAGAGAGACACTGGTACGGAGTAACATTCATATATATTTTTAATCTTAGATTATTCTTTAATTTTAGATGTAAGAAGCACTAATAATGATGACGACTTAGGCTTTGAAGCCGGCTACCGCAAGGGAAACCCCAAGTAGCGCCCGTGACTTGTAACACGAGTATAGGTTTAAAAGGCCTTTTAGAATGCATTAACACTCACCTTCACTACTTACAGCTTCCCCCCAGGCGCAACTAAAACCGGGATAAACCCATTTCTAATACAATTCACTTTAGTATCCAAAACACGACCGGAACGCCCTGCGCTTGTCGACTGAATGCCGTGGCTCACCCAACGAAAGAGGTTTATTCAACTACCGACCTCCCTATTTATAGACCGAAGTCAAGTGTAGTAGGAAGAGAAGCTGGGGTAATGGATATCTTATGACAAATAACTTAATTCGGCCTATACATACTAGATGGCGTTATTTACAATATTCGTAATAATCTTTACATTGGGTACTTCATTAGTACTAAACACAAAGTACCTTATTTTAAAATATCGGATTTTTCTACAATATTGATGTGAACTCTAACTTATATAACATTCATAATTTTTACAGATTAGTTAGTCTGTGACAATTATAGATCTATTGTGTATCTTTACGTAGTATAAAAGTTAGTAATACATTTTATGGTAATTGCGTAAGGTTTTACAACAAACTACCAGAGTGTGTTATAAATTTTCCTGAATAAAAAAATGTATAAAACACTTCCTTTATAAAAAAGCATATTATAAAATTGAAGAGTTCGTAAACGATAGCAATGTTTCGAAGAATGACTTAAAATTCATAGCGCTGACAACACTATCTGATTGCGCTAAAAATGAGTGCATAGCAGTTTCTATGTTGATTATCGCATGCCTCTTACTTGTTATTGTGTAATTATTTATATAAAAAAAACATCTATTTAAAAGAGCAACACACAAGTTTCTTGCTCATTCTTCTTATGACGAATCTGCGTCCCGAATGAGTGGTAGAATATAACATATGACTATTCAAAAGTGCTTGTAATGAGTTTATTTGAATAAAAAATCCAGTTAAAAAGTATATAACTATGTGTGTACAATATAAGTGTAGTCGTATATATTGAGGCCACAATTTTGTATACGTTTCGCTTTGAAGACTATATAATTGTAATCAGTAATGTTTCGAAGATTTCGTTATAGAGCTACTTCTAAATCTCTAACTGCGTGGCTGGCGGAAATAACGTCGTTTTATTATGTTCGCTGTCAGGGATGTTAGGGACCTCCGTAACCGTAACCGAAACTATGGGATATCCGATATAAAAAAATATCCGTAACCGTAACCGAAACTATCGGATATCCGATATAAAAAAAATATCCGTAACCGTAACCGAAACTATCGGATATCCGATATAAAAAAAATATCCGTAACCGTAACCGAAACTATCGTGTATCAGATATAAAAAAAATGTCCGTAACCGTAACCGAAACTATCGGATATCCGATATAAAAAAAATATCCGTAACCGTAACCGAAACTATCGTGTATCCGTTATAAAAAAAATATCCGTAACCGTAACCGAAACTATCGGATATCCGATATAAAAAAATATCCGTAACCGTAACCGAATCCGAAGAGTTTCGGATAATATCGGATAGGGGCGGAGCCTAATTGAGACACGTTATGTAACCATTTTATTAGCTATTTGTATTTTCCTTCTGAAATTCCTTAAAAAATTAAATATTCGTAACCGAAATAATCCGAAATAATTTAACATCCGCATCCGTATCCGTATCCGGTATAATAATCATTACTATATCCGAAACATATCCGTATCCGAAATTTCATATCCATAACATCCCTGGCCGCTGTTAGTTAATCCATTGATTTACTATGTTCAATTGACCTACTTTACTTTTCGGAGAGCGCCGTTTATTACCTCTACATAGACCGAATGGTCGTTAGTTTTAGTTTGGCTGACAGGAATATTTTGTGTGTCCATTTATATTTCTGAATTACTCTCCGCTGATGTATACGTCGATAACAATACTAATTAATCAATTCAATTCAACTCAAAATATCTTTATTCATGTAGGTCTCAACCTCTATAATAAAGTAAAGTGGATATATTAAATTAAATTTTAATATTATTGTTGGAGACCGACCGCCGAACTCTTGATATTTTTATTATTTTTAAATTTATATTTTTGAAGAGTTCTTTTTTATATGTCATGTTATTTGATATACTTCACTTTACTGTATTATTCTCTTATTGTCTTTCGTATAGTTCGCAATTGCACATATCAATATATTATATTATTGCAAACTACGTGTTTTCATCATTTAGACACCCATACAGTCCACCGATCCATTACAATTATAGTAAATGAAAGTTATTTTCTTATCACTACGACTGATTTAATCTTATTGTGTATTTATATTTGACCCTAATTAGTGCTGGTTGGTAGTTTGTATTCACACGTATCGAATTGTATAATGTGAACTTACAAGGATTATTTAAAAGAGCAACACACAAATTTCTTGCTCATTCTTCTTGTGATGAGACAGCTTTCCGAATGAGCGGTAGATTAAAAAAAACATTGTTATGACTATTCATAAGTGCTTAAATAAGGTTTATTTGATTTTCTATTATATTCTATTCTATTCCATTTTCCATTGAGTTCATGAATATCATTACAGGCTTTCAGCTTTCACACCCTTTACGGTGTCTATGAATAAATAACGAGTAGCCGACGATATCAAAATATCGCTATTATCAGTTCTTATTTGTTTATTAAACTTCAGCCGCTGTTTACATTGTAACGCGGCGCTTCATTGACAAGTTAAGTGAGTGTACAAACAACAATTAAGTTAATGAACTAGTTTCTTTTATATATAAACACTAAACACCTCACGCACTTTTATAAAAACAAAAGTACACTAATCATGGCATCGTCCGGTGAAGCTGTAAAGGCCAGCTGCGGCCAACAGCATTAGAGTAGTCCGAAAAAAAATATTTCGCTAATACATTTGACAACCATTTAAAAATTTGCTACAAGTTCAAAAAAATAATTGATAACGATAAAGGATTCACTAAAGGCGCGTGGGTGGCGACATTTTCCTTGGCTGAAACTATTTGCTGGTACTAGAGAGCAAGTGTTATGGATATTTTTATTTTAATACTGCGATACCGTATTAGAATACATAAAGTGCACCGTACGCATCACTGTGAGTATTTTTTATTTTATTTTATTATTTTATAATTCTTTTATCCATTACGTATATAATGTTTTACGATTATTATAATTTTACTTTTTATTATTTATATACTTTTTCTCTTGATATTATTAATTTTTATTTTATTTGTATAATATCTGATTTATTAAGTTTATGTATACGTATTTTTTAATTGTAATATATGCGCGTCCGTACTGGGGGCCCAACTGAAAATCAGCGCTGGAAACTATTTCCAGCATTATGCTGAGTTGTGGTCCACATTGACTCCGTTTTTTAATATGTAAATTATTCTTGTATTTCTTATGTTATTACTGTAAAAACGTGTTAATAAAATTCTATTCTATTCTATTCTAAAATATTTTGTGTAAGTACCGTGTACTCGTATACATATGGTACTATCATCACTGTCTGACTGTTTATTCTTGCTAATCTCTGAAACATGCGGACTGATTTTGACGGGACTTTCACTCGCAGATAGCTAACATTATAAGGAGTAACTTCAATTACTACATTGTTAGAAATTTTATTTATTTAAACCTAAAATATGGTCGAGTGCAGTAATGGCTGGCTCATCCGTCATACTCGTGAACAAGTGCTACTTATAGGAACTGGTCTGCTCTAATCACAACGACTGATTCACTCATATAATTATAGTTATCAACCAGTTGGTTGTATATTTAATATTTTCTCAATTTAGGTATTTAATTGAATTAGTACTAATTGATAGTTTGTATTTACACACTTCAACATAAAAATGTAAAGTAACAATAAAATTATTTAAAAGAGCAACACGCAAGTTTCTTGCCCATTCTTCTTATGATGAGACAGCTTTCCGAATGAGTGGTAGATTAAAAAAAATGCGTTGACTACTAAAAGTGCTTCAATGTAAGTTTATTTGAATAAATGATTTTCTATTCTATTCTATTCTAAATTCCACGCGGACGAAGTGGTGTGTTTTAGCTAGTATATAAACGTGATAACTTATTATTTCTGATTGCCTTATTCTCCATGGATTACATATATAACAGCTCCGAACTACCAGAATACGGCTGATTACGTGAAAATAAACGATGCTTCCGACTGGTAATAGAGCAATACAGAGCCTCTGTATCTATCGATTTAACCCCATACACATACACACATATAGGTAGTACCGATTACATATATATTCACGGACGGCCATATTCCTGCGTTTATATGTTTCACTCTATAACCATTCAGAGATACTAAGCAAGTATAAAAAAAGTGCTATAAAAGCTGGAGAACATTTTGATGGAAGATCTAAGTCAAAGGAATGTGGTATAAAACTATACAATGTTAGCCTCCTTGTATTCCCTGGTTCGTACTCACAAAGATCAATAGACAGCACATTGTTATTGCGAATAGACTGAGTTCCGGACACATTTCATTAAATAACTTTGCTTATTTATTGAAAAAAATTACATCCCCTAATGTGAAGCTTGTGGGAAAGATAATCTGCACCATATTTTGATGGAATATGTTCTTAATGCATCTAAAAGAGAATATACCATCTAAGGTTTAAAGTTAAATAGGTTAAACATCTTAAATATGTTAGTCAGGAGTCTTCTATGAAATATTGGCAGAACCAGCGTCTAATGCAACCAAGTTGTTGTTCTGGATGATATTATATTAGTTTAAGTTTATTAATTTGATTTTTAGTTTATTTTGTTATTCAGTATAGATACGATGGGATTATCATCGTCACATATTGTGGACAAAATCCCAAAAAAAATTAAAAAAAAAAATGTTTCAGTCTATTATGATATTTTTTTTTTTATTTTAATTTTTTTCTGTCTACAATATGTGCTTGCAACTCTATCCAAATAAAAGGAAAAAAAAATGTTTCAGTCTCTTATGCTATAAAAGAAATAAGCTTGCAACTCTATCTAAAAAAGCGAAAAAAAAATGTGTCAGTCCATTAGGATATAAAATAAATAAGCTAGCAACTCTATCAAAAAAAAATGAAAAAAAAATTGTTTCAGTCTATTATGCTATAAAAGAAATAAGCTTGCAACTCTATCCATCCGGGAAAAAGTTGATTGTTAGTAATTTGAACGAACGAACGAAATGAAATGAACCCGTTAAAATCAAATCAAAATATCTTTATTCATGTAGGTGTATTACAGGCTCTTATCATATGTCAAATTTATCGTCAGTTCGGAATGATTTCAAGCTGACAACTGACAAGAAACTCTGCTCGATATCACGTCAGGCATAGTACATAGCTAACAACGGCTAGCAATAGCAAAATATTGTGACCACCACGCGGTTCCACCTGGAAACCATCATGATAAATTCTTGGCGACTCACAATTGGCGAACTGACCTGACCTCATGTTCAGGTTATCGTCTTCCACTGGTGCCCCGCCAGCGTAAGCCGTTAGCGCAGACGGGTGCACCATTCCATTATGATCAATTAAAAAAACTATTATTAAAGTAAGTTATCACGACTAAACGGCTGAACGGATATATCTATACTAATATTATAAAGCTGTAGAGTTTGTTTGTTTCTTTGAATACGCTAATCTCAGGAACTACTGGTTCCAATTGAAAAAATATTTTTGTGTTGGACTATCCAATAGTCGAGGAAGGCTTTAAGCTATATAACATTACGCTACGACCAATAGAAGCAACAGCGTAAATGTTGCAAAAAATGAGGAAAATTTCAAAGCTATTCGCGTTAGTGTTTTTGATAAGCACGCGGACGAAGTCGAGGGCACAGCTAGTATGAAATGTGACGGGAACATAGACTGTATTACGAGGATGGACATAGATTATCTTTTATCTCAAAAAGCAGAGCAAGCCGCGGGTAACAGGTTGTAGTCAACAGTTTTATGCTTACTTTTTACTAGTTTTTGCCGCGGCTTTACTCGCGTTAATTTACCCCTTAGGGGTGGAATTTATCAAAATCCTGTCTTAGGGGATGCCTACGTTACAGTAGCTTTATGCATGCAAAGTCTCACCACGATCAGTTTAAAATTAACAAAGTTTCATACAAACTTTCATCCCCTATTTTATCTCCTTGGGGGTAGAATTAATCAAAATCCTTTCTTAGCGGATGGCTACGTCATAACATCTACCTGCATGCCAAATTTCAGCCCGATCCGTCCAGTGGTTTGGGCTGTGTGTTGATAGATTACTACGTCAGTCACCTTTGAGTTATATATATTTAGATAGTGCCCGCGACTTTGTGTGCACAACATTTCAGGACCTGTTTAAACATTTTATAAATTATTTTTCAGTTAAAGGACAGCCAATGTCTTCGTTACATAGTCTTTATTCGTGTAAAATTTTATGAAAAAACACTTTGACACGAGAATTTTACTATACGTATATATCTATATATGAAAGATATATCAACTCTACGTACTAGTAAAAGTATGTATTATAATAAAATAACAACTATATAACATTAATTTAACTATGTCTCTAACACAATTTACTTTAGCAATTAAAATACAACCAGCACATCCTGTGCTCAAGGACCGAATGCCGCGGCTTACAAAAACCCTCCCTTTTATACAGAGAAGATACGAGTGGGGGTTATATGCAACTAGTTTAACGATACCGAGTAATAATGAAACTACCATCTTTTAATATTTTTAAATTATCAGATTTTTTGATAATATCGATGTGAACCCTAACATATATATATAGTCAAAATCACTGTTTTGCTGATTCAGTCTATTAAGTCAAATTTAATTCTGTTCTTTCAGTCGTTTACTTGTGTGACAGACGTGCAGACAAACACATTTATAATATTAATATGAATTAATTCAGGTTTCATATGCACGAATGAATCTGCTTGGAATTACTAATTTCATAATTATAATTATATTAACTATGGCCGAGACATCGTCCGCGGATAGCATTTTTAACAATTTAGACTTATTATATTACAAACTAGCTGTAATCGCGACTTTGTCCGCGTGTAATTTAACAAAAAAGAAGTAGAGAATTTTTCTAAAATAAAGTAGCCTAAGTTACTCCTTATTACATCAACTACCTGCCAAAAAAAGTCCCGTCAAAACCGGTGCAGCCATTTCAGAGATTAGCTGGAACAAACAGACAGACAAAAATTGTAAAAAATTTTGTTTTGGTGTACGTTCCGTATTTATATTCATATGCATGTAATAAAAAAATTATTTCAATATTACAAACAGACACTCCAATGTTATTTATATGTATAGATAAAATATTATATAAACATAAATATAAACAAAATTACAAATTTCCATACAAACATCCCCTATTTTATTTAACTCTCTTAATGGTAAAATACTTTCCGTACAACCTTACATCTCCCCTTTCGACCCCTTACAACCTTTTTGTAGCATTAAAATATAGCCTATATTCTTTCTGAGGAGCAAGACTATCTTTTTTTTATATACCACTTAGGTGGCAAACAAGCATACGGCCCATCTGATGGTAAACGGTTACCGTAGCCTATGGACGCCTGAAACACACCATGTGTTTCAGGCGTCCATAGGCTGTCACATGCGCGTTGCCGACCCTTAAGAAACCTTAATATACCCTTCTTGAAAAACCCCATGCTGTAGTCTCTCGAGAAAACCTCGGCAGGTAATTCATTCCACAATCTAAGAACGCTATCTATCTGTGTACCAAATTTCATTCAAGTCTATTCAGTAGTTTTGTCGCGAAAGTGCAATAAAGAGACTTAGTTACTTACGCATTTATAATTATTAGTAAGGACTTTTAAGATTATTTTCACATAGTCACAGTTTCCTCATAGCGAAGCTATAAGATAGGCAATGAAATAAATATGATAATCCTAAATAACTCCCATAACCAAGGAATGAGTAGTTTAGGAGGAATGCCAAAACCGTAAATCTCCTTCACTTGGCTATAATCAGATAAAATGGGCTCATTATTTGCTAGTATTCGGCGTGTATTGTTATTTTACTACCGCGGTTATTAACGGAATAGATTTTGTTCGACAACCATAACTATAGTGACCTAAAACTGTTAGGGTTCACATCGATATTGTCGAAAAATCTGATATTTTATATTAAAAGATGGTAGTTTCATTATTACTCGGTATCGTTAAACTAGTTGCATATAACCCCCACTCATATCTTCTCTGTATAAAAGAGAGGGTTTTTGTAGGCCGCGGCATTCGGTCTTTGAGCACAGGATGTGCTGGTTGTATTTTAATTGCTAAAGTAAATTGTGTTAGAGACATAGTTAAATTAATGTCATATAGTTGTTATTTTATTATAATACATACTTTTACTAGTACATATATCTAACATAACTACAATGCAGGTCTGAGAAAATAGGTTCTTTTTAACAGGGGCGGATCGTGAATTTGAGGGGCCCTGGGTTAAATCTACTCTAGGGCCTATGAAGAATGATGAGCATGAGGTCAGGTCAGTTAGCCCATCGTGATAAATTCATCAAGAATTTCTCACGATGGTTTCCAGGGAGAACCCCGTGGAGGTCAACCAGACATGGTACATTACTAGAAAGGGGGTCAGGTGTCCACATTACTAACAATCCCCTTCACCCCACCGTGGGGGGTTAAATAACTGGTAATTAACCTGTTATTTAATCACGATGGGCACAAAGTAATTTATCTTCAAGCTGTCGATTTAAATTAAGCTTCCAAAGGCAGGTTGAATAGAACCAATAAAATTTTAATAGAAAGAAAGAAAGAAAGAAAGAAAAACATTTATTGACAACCATTAATAATTGGAGAGATCTTTGCAGACCTGTGTCCGATAATATATAGATTATAGATAGCAATTTGAACCATGAGAATGTTAGTTTAATTGTTAAATTTGTGACGACTCTATTTATTTGAATGGCAACGAAGCTGACGGCCTGCCGTATGGTGAGCGATATTACGGAAATAATATTACCATGTGACACAGTGATTCTATTGCCTTCCCAGAGAATTAAGATAAGTAATTTGCCTTCAGGCTCTCGAATTAAATTAAGCTTCCAAAGGCACGTTGAATAGTACCAATAAAGTGTTAATTGGAGAGACCTTTGCAGACCTGTGTCCGAGATTATATAGATTATAGATAGGAAGTGAACCATGGATGTGAGGTGTGACAAGAATGGATAAGATAAAGAATGAATACATTAGAGGAAATATGAAAGTGTCGCCGGTGTTAGAGAGGTTGAAGAGTAATCGTCTATCATGGTATGGACATGTAATGCGTAGAAACGAGGATAATATTTTAAGAAAGGTGTTACATATGAATGTGGATGGTTATAAGGGCAGAGGAAGGCCGAAAAAGAGATGGATGGACTGTGTGAAAGATGATATGGTAAGAAAGGAAGTAAATAACGCGATGACTGCGAACAGGGATGAATGGAAGAGAAAAACATATTACGACGACCCCAAATAAATGGGATAAGGAAGAAGCAGATGATGAGATAGGAAAAATCATGAGAATGTTAGTCTAATTGTTAAATTTGTGTAAATGTTTTAATGACGACTCTATTTATTTGAATGGCAAAATTCAAAAATTCAAAATTCAAAAATCATTTATTCATGTAGGACACTTCAGCCGCTTATGAACGTCAAATTTTTACATTATAATTTTATTTTTTCCCTACCGTCCAGTTCGGTATATAGATCCAATTGAGAAGAACTGGCAAGAAACTCAATTGAATTACTTTTTTTTTAAAGCCAGTTTATTTACAATGTATTTTTATATAGGTGTCTATGTCTAACATTAAATGAAAATTCAGTGCATGAACAACTATTGCCATGCACACTCGTCATTCAAGTAATCGTTTAGTGAGTAATAGGCTTTGCTCAGTAAATATGATTTAACAGATGTTTTGAATTTATTTAAGGGTAATTCCAACATATCCTTTGGTATCTTATTGTAAATTTTTATACCTATTCCCATAAAAGACCTATTAACTTTTTCTAAACGATACTTGGGGACAGCAAGTTTGTCTTTAAATCTAGTATTAATATTATGAATATTGCTGTTTTTTGGAAATAGGTCAAGATTTTTATGAACATATAGGATATTTGAATATATAAATTGAGAAGCAACGGTGAGAA
This sequence comes from Achroia grisella, assembly GCF_030625045.1. Lineage (NCBI taxonomy): Eukaryota > Metazoa > Arthropoda > Insecta > Lepidoptera > Pyralidae > Achroia > Achroia grisella. Next base: position 252,408 of record NW_026713046.1, on the reverse strand, counting down.
TATTTGCCTCTTTGAATTTCTCTCTTAATGAGTCACGACTCTTCATACAGTAGATCGCTCGAACGGCACGTTTTTGTAATATGAATATATTTTTAATATCTGCCGCTTTTCCCCACAGTAATATTCCATAAGAGAGTAAACTATGAAAATAACTAAAATAGACTAATCTAGCAGTATCAGTATCAGTGTACTGTCTAACCTTATTACTTATTACTTACGGCAAAAGCTGCTGAACTTAGTAAAGAAGCTGACGGCCTGCCGTATGGTGAGCGATATTACGGAAATCATTTTACCATGTAACACCGTGATTCTACTGCCTTCCCAGATAATTAAGATAAGTAATTTGTCTTCAGGCTCTCGAATTAAATTAAGCTTCCAAAGGCACGTTGAATAGTACCAATAAAATGTTAATTGGAGAGACCTTTGCAGACCTAATGCGTCAAATTAGAAATCAGTATATAGGTATATATTGGACGATATAAATTCACTTGAAGACTATTTATAAAATTGCTCACGATACTTTAGGAATCAGGTAACAAACTATACACTGATGAAAGTCTAAAAAAATATTATTACGATTAATATTTTTAAGGATACACGCCAGTTGCTCCATCATGAGATTAAACTACTATATTGGTTTCAACGAATACATAATCGAGTTATTAGAAGTTATACACATAACTAGCTTTTGCCCGCGGCTTCGCTCGCGTAGTAGTAAGTATTATTATTATTTAGGTGTAGTTTTTGCGGAATTTATCAAAATCCTTTCTTAGGGGATGCCTACGTTATAGTAGCTTTATGCATGCAAAGTTTCAGCCCGATCGGTTTATAATTGACAAAGTTTTATACAAACTTTCATCCCCTATTTTATCCCCTTGGGGGTAGAATTAATCAAAATCCTTTCTTAGCGGATGCCTATGTGATCTGTTGCGGGTAAATAATAAGATGTTGCTGGTCGAGACGATGTATATTACATATTATGATAAACTGACAATGTGTACATAGAAATAATGATCTTATATACTAAATAACAATAGGAAAATGTAAGGTGGGGTGACACAGTTTAGATACAGCAGTGCCTAGTAGACAATATTGAATTTGTCTTACTAGACATTATTAAATGCAATTATTATTTTGATGTATCTAGGTGACTGTGTCCCATAGATATTCCCCCCTTGAGAGAAAAAAATATATATATTACACACAAAAAAATTATAAAAGTTAACTGTAAAATTTAAGATATTATGCACTTTAGTAACAATAAAAATTCATTATACCCAAATAACAACGTAAATCTTCGACTGTCGTGGGTTTAGGGTACTCGTCGATTGCTTGCCATTTTTCTTGCGTTGGTTTCATCCCTTGGCTCGTTATATGATAACCAAGAAAATCTAACTCATTTGTTGAAGAACTTGTTTGAAGAACTCGCATTTGCTCATATTAATTGTTTGCGGCGAATAATTTGATTTCGCTAGCGCTCTCTTTGGTCTGTGCTTGTTTTTTATTCATCGAGATTTTTGCTCCGGTGTCCACCAAAATTCTATAGCCACTGTTAGAGTCGGTTATAGCTAGGCGGTTAGACGGATGAACAGCACAGCGTTCCGTCTTATTCTGCATCGAATCTAGTTTTCCGACGGTTGTCTATAGGAGCGCGGCATGTCACATTTGTATGCCTTTTCTTTATATTTGCGATGATATAATATAAATAATAGTCATTTTTCTGACTATGCAATGACCGTAGGTGCGAATTTGACCTAGATCGGTAGTTGCTGCGTCTGTTTGTGTGTGGCGAGTGCTTTTCGCGTATATCAGCAATTTCTGATCGCAGTGTCGCAATTAGTGACGACAGGTGTGCAATGAAGTCGGCGGTAACTGTTGGCTGTACTTTTGTAGACAGAATTTTGGCTTTATTTTTCCAGTTTCAATTTTTCGTCCAGAGATTATATCCAGCAGGCAGTTGTGTTTACTGGGGGTCAGTAGCACGGCAGGATCCTTGTTGCGCAGTATTGCCAACGAATTTTATGCCTCTTGAATTTCCGAGCCGGTGAGACCCGCTTCTGGGAAGCCGGTGGAAATGTGCAATCGTTGGTGTGCGCAGGATGCCGTCAGACAGAGATCTCTTGTTTGATCTCGTCGTTTTCCCAGGTATCGTCTCGACCACGTCGGCCAGATCACGTCGGGGTCACCACTGTTGCGGGTAAATAATAAGATGTTGCTGGTCGAGACGATGTATATTACATATTATGATAAACTGACAATGTGTACATAGAAATAATGATCTTATATACTAAATAACAATAGGAAAATGTAAGGTGGGGTGACACAGTTTAGATACAGCAGTGCCTAGTAGACAATATTGAATTTGTCTTACTAGACATTATTAAATGCAATTATTATTTTGATGTATCTAGGTGACTGTGTCCCATATGATCTACCTGAATGCCAAATTTCAGCCCGATCCGTCAAGTGGTTTGGGCTGTGCGTTGATAGATGACTATGTCAGTCAGTCACCCTTGTGTTATATATGTTTAGATATAGAAAAATATTAAAAAAATAAATCAAAATATTTTTATTCATGTAGATCTATTACAGACTCTTATGATATGTCAAATCTATCGTCAGTCCGGAATGATTTCGGGATGAGAACTGACAAGAAACTCAGCTCGTATTCTTTTCAAATAAATGTAGTACATGTTTACAATAATACAGATTCATTTTAAATTCAAATTTGAGAGAATAGTGTGACTACCAGCATATACTATTGCAATAAATAGGTATAGATACAATCGTATATTAATTACTGAAAATTGTAAACTATTTTGCACTACATTTTGAGCAAACAACGCATCTGGTAGAGTTATATGATATAACTAAGACAAAGTTATTGCTGTCAGTGATCTGCTACGGAAAAATGCGAAGAACAAATAATCAACTTAAGTGAGGACGAATTTAGAAATTTTCCGCGAGCGTTTTGGTATAATGATACTCCGTTAACACCGGTCGTGCAGTTCGAATCCATGTGGATTGAAAATATTAATTAAATACTTTTATTCACAAATAGTCAACTTAAAAAAATCCTTTTTATTTTACTTTGGTTCTTGATGAATTTCCGTATATATTATTAGTTCTTTCACAGAAATACTATGCAATGGTGTCCATGCAAGATTAGATAATAGCAACGTTGTATATATTTGCACACATTAGTAAATAATTATGAAAACAGAGTGTCAAGTTGTTTATTGATCAATATGACATACTTACCATGAACTATTTGTTCAATATTACAAGTAGATCGTCGACGGCATCAGTTCCAAACTTGCACTCTCGATAACGGATTCAGCTCGTAGTCAGGTACCTATTAATGTTTCTATAGAACTAATATATTCCGAGTTATCGACTCGGAAACCGCAAGCTTTTAACTAAAGTAAACGAATTCTCTGGGGAGGCCGGCCTTTTGTTCCCAGAATTACTTCATGAGCGTTCCACGGCCGGCTATCGCACTGAAATACATAGATATCATTATATACTCGTACAATGTACGGCTCCGTTCACGTTCGGGTCACCAATTTGACGGTGTCATCGATCTACAAGAAGTGCCTATTGAACTGAGCGGTCGCGTCGGCTCGCTCGCGACCCAGTCGGCGCCGCGGCTCCGCTCGCGCGAGTGCGGCGCTCGTAAATTCTATTTCGGCAGCCGAAGGTTCAGTGGATACGAAGGAATCGCGAGAGAACGGCGAGCGCGCGGCGGGCGGCGGCTGCGGCACGTGGCGGACACGTGGGGCGGGCGGGGCGGCGCGGAGCATGCGGGCGACTCCTCGGCAGCCGCGCGCGCCGCGCACTGCCGCCCTCGGCCGCCGCCCTGCCGCCCCGCCGCCCGCCCCGCCGCCCTGCCGCCCCGCCGCCCCGCCGCCCGCCCGCATACAATATCCGCGCCAGATGTTCCACATTAGCTTTACTCATCATTGTTTCCTTTCTTGTATATTTTAGCTCCGGAATGTACATTCGAAGGCAATCTTTATTTCTATGTACGGATCACCTGTTGCACAGTTTCCGTCCGGTTCATAACGAATACCATCCGAGTATTCGGTCAAATAAACTGCTTGTCCTGTGTTCACACCTATACGTTTCTACCTATATAGGATCGAATTATAAAAATGTATAGAAAGATAATCTAATACTCACCTTTAGGTACAGAATAGCAGCGCATTGCATTGTTAGTAACGTGGACTCCTAATCCCATTTCTAACAATGTACTATGTCGGGTTGACCTCCACGCGGTTCCCCCTAGAAACCAACGTGATAAATTCCTCATGCATTTGTCCTGATGGACTAACCTACCTGACCTCATCTTGTCATCCTTCACTGATGCACCGCTTGCGTGTTAAAAGGAGAACCCGCCAAGTTTCTTGCCCAAATATCTTGCCTGTATCTAGATCTACATTCAGAATTGTGGCAATAAACTTAAACAAAGGCTACTGAAAAGTGCTTCAAATTAATTATCTATACATATAAATAAAATTGGAGTGTCTGTTTGTAATATTGAAATAATCGTTTTTTACCACATTCATTTTAATAAAAATACGGTACATACACCAAAATAACATTTTTTACAATTTTTGTCTGTCTGTCCGGCTAATCTTTGAAATGGCTGGACCGATTTTGACGGGACTTTTTTTGGAAGGTTGCTGTTGTAATAAGGAGTAACTTAGGCTACTTTTATTTTAGAAAAATAAAGTTTAATTCCACGCGGAGGAATTCGCGAGTACAGCTTTTTTGAATAAATATAATTTATATTTGTATAGAGAGATCGCGATACAATTTGTACCTATTTCATTTCAATGCTCCAACAGTGGCTTTTGGAAGTAATTTATATGCGGAGAGGGCCCGCACTGATTCCCAACATTTATCATGACCGTTGAAGGATCTGAGAAAACAGCTTCCCTAGGGAACGAATTGAGGAAACATTTGCATAAAAGAGAATAAAATAGGGTTGCTTTCCATTTCGCTGAAATCTGGATCGACAATAAACACTACCCAATTGTATCTCCTTACATGCCTATATCTATACATATAAATAAAATTGCAGTGTCTGTTTGTAATATTGAAATAACCGCGGCTTGGCTGATTTTGACGGGACTTTTATTGGCAGGTAGCTGATCTAATAGCGAGTAACTTAGTATACTTTTATTTTAGAAATTTCTCTAATTAACTTTTTTTGTTACATTCCACGCGGACGAAGTCGCGGGTACAGCTAGTGTTACATATCAGTAGGAACATATTACATCATACATCGAGGACATAGAACATCATCATTCTCTTTGATGATTATGACTAAACTTAATTATAAAATACAACGAAGCATTTTTTACTCCTTTTTATTAAGGAACGGTGCACGCGCCTGCGCTAACGGTTTACGCTGGCGGGGCACCAGTGGAGGACGATAAGATGAGCATGAGGTCAGGTGAGTTAGTCCATCGTGATAAATTCACCAGGAATTTATCATGATGGTTTCCAGGAGGAACCGCGTGGAGGTCAACCTGACATGGACCATTACTAGCAATTGGTTTAAAAACATTACTAATAATCCCCTTTCTGTATAGGGGATATAGCACATTTAGAATAGAATAGGAATAGCATAGAAAAACATTTATACAAATAAACTTAATTTAAGCACTTTTGAATAGTCATAATTTTTTTTAATCTACCGCTCATTAGGAAAGCTGTCTCATCACAAGACGAACGAGCAAGAAACTTGTGTGTTGCTCTTTTAAATAATCCTTGTAAGTTCACATTTTGCAAGTCGAAACGTGTGAATATAAACTACCAACCAGCACTAATTTATTAGGGTCAAATATAAATACACAATATGATTAAATCAGTCGTAGTGATAAGAGCAGACCAGTCCCTACAAGAAGCACTCGTTCACGAGTATGACGGATGAGCCAGCCATCACTGCGCTCGACCATATTTTAGGGAGTCCAATGGCCAAAATATTTTGATATTTTATTTGTTTATTTTTTTATAATTTTTTTTTTAAATAAACAGTATTCTATTTCATGATGATCGGTTCAGTAGTTATTGCGTGAAAGCGTAACAAACATCCATACTGTCACATTTATAATATTAGTAAGGGTTACAGTACAAATTTCTTATTTACGTGTTGTTAACGGCATTGCTAGAAAATCGATGAGTGGAACTCGGCGCGAAGAATTTCCATCGCACGGCACAGAACACATGACCTCATCGGACAGACAGCGGGCTCCACCGGCGGGGCAGGCGGGTACAGGCAACGTGTCCGCCGTGAATCAGTGCCGCTGTAAATCATTGTATCAAATATAGCAAGGGTCTTCAACCCGCGGCCCGCCGATGTGTTTTCTGCGGCCCGAGGGCTGCTTGCGGCGCGCGGGTTGCTTGCGGTCTGCCGAATAGTTTTCTACGGCCCGCGGGCTGCTTGCGGGCCGACGATGTGTTATCTGCGGCCCGCGGTCTGCTTACGACCCACCGATGTGTTTCCTGGGGCCCGCGGTCTGCTTACGACCCACCGATGTGTTTTCTGCGGCCCGCGGGCTGCTTGCGGCCCGCCAATGTGTTTCTGCGGCCCGCGGGCTGTTTGCGACCCGCCGATGTGTTTTCTGCGGCCCGCGGGCTGCTTGCGGCCCGTCGATGTGTTTTCTGCGGCCCGCGGGCTGTTTGCGGCCCGCCGATGTGTTTTCTGCGGCCCGCGGGCTGCTTGCGGCCCGCCGATGTGTTTTCTGCGGCCCGCGGGCTGTTTGCGGCCCGCCGATGTGTTTTCTGCAGCCCGCGATGCGTTTCCTGCGGCCCGCCGATGTTTTTTCTGCGGCCCGCCATTGTGTTTTCTGCGGCCCGCGGCCTGTTTGCGGCCTGCCGATGTGTTTTCTGCAGCCCGCTAGCATAAGCTCACTCATATAACGACAACAATTAAGTAATAAAAAGTACCTTTAATATAAAATAAAAAAATCCTTACAAAAATACGAGTATCTATGATGCGGCCCGCTAGGCAGAACTTTTTTTTGGCCCTTGATTTGTAAATCGTTGAAGACTGCTGCAGTAGAGTACCTGCCGCATCACGTGTGTGTAAACAAACAGCGTTTTTATACTTACCTTGTTAACTGTGTATGTATTTATAACTGTAGCCGGCTGTCTAGTCATCTATACACATTATAAATAGGAAAAGTTTCGTACTCTTTGTAAGTTTGTATGTTATGAATCAAAAAAATACTTCATAATATATACATCTACATATATAAATAAAATTAGTGTGTCTGTTTGTAATATTGAAATAACCGTTCTTTACTACATACATATGAATATAAATACGGTATATAGACCAAAATAACATTTCTTACAATTTTTGTCTGTCTGTTTGTCCCGGCTAATCTCTAAATAGCTGAACGGATTTTGACGGCACTTTTTCTGGCAGATAGCTGATGTAATAAGGAGTAACTTGAGCTACTTTTATTTTAGAAAAATGAAGTTAAATTTAACACGATGGTTTCCAGGGGGAACCGCGTGGAGGTCGACCTAACATGGTACATTGCTAGCAATGGGGTCAACAGTCCACATTACTAACAATCCCCTTCCCCCCTCATGGTAGCTTTATGCATGCAAAGTCTCAGCCCGATCGGTTTAAAATTGACAAAGTTTCATACAAACTTTCATCCCCTATTTTATTCCCTTGGGGTTGGAATTAATCAAAATCCTAGCGGATGCCTACGTCATAACATCTACCTGCCAGCCAAATTTCAGCCCGATCCGTCCAGTGGTTTGGGCTGTGCGTTGATAGATCACTATGTCAGTCACGTTTGAGTTATATATATTTAGATTTTAGATTTATTATATTACAATAGCAAATTAATATCGAAGTAGGTATACACAATCTAGATAGTATTACGGAATGTAATATCGGACACAATAAGTACCTCTATTGTCTGAACTGTACTAGATGTATCCCAGTTATTACGTTCATTCATCGTCAGGACAATAACTCGGCGTTCACAATTGATAACATCTTACGATATTGCAGTAGTGTATGGATATTCATTACTTTTATGAAATAGAATAGAATAGAATAGCAAATTATTTATTCAAATTAACTTAATTTAAGCACTTTTGAATAGTCAACAATTTTTTTTAAATCTACTGCATATTCGGAAAGCTGTCTCATCACAAGAACAATAAGCAAGAATCTTGTGTGTTGCTCTTTTGAATAGTTATATATATATAGCACATTTAGAATAGAATAGAAATAGCATAGAAAATCATTTATACAAATAAACTTAATTTAAGCACTTTTAAATAGTCATAACATTTTTTTTTTAATCTACCGCTCATTAGGAAAGCTGTCTCATCACAAGAAGAATAAGCAAGAAACTTGTGTGTTGCTCTTTTAAACAATCCTTGTAAGTTCACATTTTACAAGTCGAAACGTGTGAATAGAAACTACCAACCAGCATTAATTTATTTAGGCTCAAATATAAAAACACAATAAGTAGTAACACAATAAATAAGTAGTAATAAATTTTTCATTTTTATAAGCTGTTTTTTTGACGTTTCGTGTAATCTTTTTGCAATTGATAATGTGCTGATCCAGTGATCCATAGCCCGATACTAATTTCATCATGACTGTAGTTGATTTTCTATAGGTACTAAAAGAATGACAAAGTAACGTTTAAGATACCGGTTACTTTTTCCGGGCGTATGGTCAATCAATCAAATCGCAGTCCGTCGGGTAATGTACTTACATATTTTGATATAAAATATATCCAGGTAGATGTGACGTGTAAGGGTATATATTTATTTAGAGATTTAAAAGATATTGAAAGTAATACAATTATAAAGTGAATATATAAAAATGTGCAGTGTTTGCAACAGTAATGCTATTATTATTTATAGATATGTGTGTCTGTGTGTAATGTGGGTTTACAGGTGAATGTTAAAGATAAAGTTTGCAGTCTTCTGCAATTAATAATACAAGGAAAAATCCAAGGTTGACGAAGACCAGGCAGACGCCGTACTTCCTGGTTGAAAAATCTCAGGCAGTGGTTTGGGATGAGCACCAGGTCCCTTTTCAGGACCGCTGCGGACAAAGTAAAGATCGCCATAATGATCCCCAACCTCCGATAGGAAATAGCACCTAAAGAAGAAAGAAGTGTGTGTGTAATGTGGTTTTACAGGAGAATGTTAAAGATATCGTGGAAGGATAGAGTGCGAAATGAGACTGTTCTCCGAAAAGTACAAAAAAAGATAGAAGTACTAAACACCATCAAACACCGTAAACTTCTATACCTGGGTCACATAATGCGGATTGAAAAATACAATCTTCTGAAATTAATAATACAAGGAAAAATCTAGTGTTGCCCAAGACCAGGCAGACGCCGTACTTCCTGGTTAAAAAACCTCAGGCAGTGGTTTAGGATGAGCACCAGGTCCCTTTTCAGGCTCGCCGCGAACAAAGTAAAGATCGCCAACCTCCGATAGGAGATGGCACCTAAAGAAAAGATTAATAGATATAAGTTTTTTTTTGTACTGACGCGACTTCTTTACGAAGGTATATTAGGTTTTTGTTTTATTTTATTTATGTTATATAGCACTCACTTTAGTCTTTACAGACAGCAAATACATATATGAATAAATTCATTATTATTCTTTATCTAATTCATATATTATACATTTATTATTATTATTAAATAATAATAAAATTTAGCGATGAGAATATAACCTACATCCGTCTGTGGCAACGGGGCATCAGTGATGGAAGATAGGTCAGGTCAGTTTTGCCCATCGTGGTGACTTTATCAGAAATTGGACAGAATGCTTTTTAGAGGAAATCGCGTGAAGGTCAACTTGACACGGTACATTGCTAGCTATGGGTTCATTAATCTACATTACTAACAATTCTCTTCCCTCCCAAAGGTGTAGAGTATAAGGTTAAGTCCTTCCTGAGATTAGAACGCAAAAACGCACGGATAAACACAGAAAAATTCTTTACACCGCTTTACTTCCGATGGTCGAGGGTTCGATTCCTCGCACGGCAAAAATATTTTTGTTAATGAATATGTTTGTTTGTATTGGTCTGGGTGATTTCTATGGATAACTAGCTGTCCCGGCAAACGTTGTTTTGCCATATAAATTAATAACGCTATTAGAAAATAGGGGTTGATGATAGAAGGGTGAAAATGTAGGATTGTATGTATTTTTGTATGTTGTATCATAAAAAATTGAAACTAAAAATTTTGTCTAAAAAATAAATAAAAAATTTTGGGTTGGACTACCCCTAACTTTTAGGGGGATGAAAAATAGATGTTGGCCGATTTTCAGACCTACTCAATACGCTCACAAAATTTCATGAGAATCGGTCAAGCCGTTTCGGAGGAGTATGAACGATAACTGTGACACGAGGATTTTATATATCAGAAGATATGGATGTATTTACAAAAAAAGGTGTGTATTTGTATCATTTATCCAGTGCCCATAACACAAGCTTTAGCTAGCTTAACTTGAATCTAGCACTATGTGAATTGTACTAAATTTATATATAAAAAAAACAAAGAATCGCCTTGGGATTTCTATTTCGATAGTATTAAAGAATCCAGTGATATTTTTATAATATGTATAGTTTATTCAGATCTGTTCATGAAGACAAGGAAGTAGGTATGATTGATCGTCACTTCAAACCCAACTCAGAGGCGGTGCTAGTGGGGCGCAGGAACAATGGATCGTGGAATAGTCTGATTTACACAAGCCTCCCCCGCGGGCCCTACATCCATCAATCTACTCGTACTACCTCGATAGCCCTTTATCAGCACGTCACCTACTTGGCCGACGTGTTTCCGTGTAGGGCGGCCTCTATCAGGGATGTTAGGGGGCTCCGTAACCGTAACCGAAACTGTCGGATATCCGATATAGAAAAATATTGGTAACCGTAACTGAATCCGAAATAAAATTTTCGGATAATATCGGATAGGGGCGAAGTGTAAATGAAACACGTTATGTAACCATTTTATTAGCTATTTGCATTTTACTTTTGAAATTCCTTACAAAATTTATATCCGTAACCGAAATTATCCGAAACTAACGGATGATCCGAAATAATTTCATATCCGCATCCGTAACCGATATAATTAATTAGTAATTAGTTAGTATAATAATCATTCCTATATCCGAAACTTATCCGTATCCGAAATTTCATATCCATAACATCCCTGCCCTCTACTACACCTGCACTCATTCTCGCTCTAATTACACACATGCTGTGGTTTGTGATACAAAATAAGTTTGTTACGTCACCATTTCAGAATGACTGGTAGAATATAAGGAAAGTCGATTGCGTAAGGTTTTACAGCAAACTACCAGTCTGTTCTAAATCTGTCTGAAAAAAGATTCAAAACACTTTCTCTGATAAAAGAAGCTTAAAACTTCAAATATCGTATATACCACTTTCTGTATAAAAATGCTTATTATAAAATCGAAGAGTTTGTAAATTGTAATAATGTTTTTCTAGGAAATCTTAAAATTCATAGCGCTGACAATATTGTCTGATTGCACTAAGAATGAATGCGTAGCAGTTTCTACGAATACCTATGCATTGTAAATAATCTGGCTTTTAAAAAAAAAGTAATACAATTGAGTTTCTTGCCAGTTCTTCTCAATTGGATCTATATACCGAACTGGACGGTAGGGAAAAAATATAATGTAAAAACTTGACGTTCATTAGCCGCTAAAATGACCTACATGAATAAATGATTTTTGAATTTTGAATTATGTTGATCGTATGTTTCTTAATTGTTATTGTGTAATTATTTATTTAAAAATAAAACAAAAAGGAAATTATACACATTTATTTATGTTGAAAATTGCATACCTGTTACTCGTTATTATGTAATTATTTATTTAAAAAAACATTTAGGTATTCAAAAGAGCAACACACAAGTTTCTTACTCATTCTTCTTGTGATGAATCTGCGTTCCGAATGAGTGGTAGAATCAAAATATGACTATTCAAAAGTGCTTGTATTGAGTTTATATGAATAAAGATTATTTCTATTTCTATTTCAATAAAGAAATATGATTATTCAAAAGTGCTTATTAAGTTTGTTCGAATAAAGATTTTTCTATTTCAGAACTGTGTTATTTATAAATTGACTTCGATTTATAAATTACGGTGGTTATTTGCGACTAGCTGTTACACGGGACTTCGTCCGTTATAATATTTTTTTTTTAAATAAAAGTAGCCTAAGTTACTCTTTATAACATTAGCTATCTTCGAGTAAACGTCTCAATAATATCGTTTCTGTCTGTCTGTCTGCTTGACAACGCAGGAGTGGTATCATGGTAACGTCACATGATAACGTGTTGTACCACTTACCTTACGCTTGTTTGCCATTCCAATGACCTTAAAAAAGTAAAAATTCTAATCAGTTTAAAAAATATGATTTTTAATATATATATATATATTGCACGGATACGAATGAAAGGCATGATAGATCATAATTATCCTAGATTTATATACTGGATATCTTATGTATATAATTATTTTTAAACCTTAGTTTTTAATATACATTATTTGTATTATTAACCGGGTCTTAACACGAACTAATTTAATGGCAAATAAAGGTATTTACCTCTCTCGACATTTCGACTAGGTTGCACTAGCCGTGGTCACGAGCTGACTGGAGTAACAGAGATGTCAAATGTCATGTTACTTTATGTTCGCGAACTTTGGTTGGACAATCTAGTGATGGTAGATGAAAAAACTGATACCTATCTACGTTGACATAGCTGTTACACCAGTCAGCTCGTGACCACGGCTAGTGCAACCAAGTCGAAACGTCGAGAGAGATAAATACCTTTATTTGCCATAAAATTATTCGTGTTAAGACCCGGTTAATAATATAAATAATGTATGTTAAACACGACAGTTTAAAATAATTATATACGTAAGATATCTAAACCAGTATTCACATGCTGAAACCGTTCAGTGCGGTTGCAGAGGAGCATCCTCACACGTGGAATGAACCACCTGTCCAGGTTTTATCGAAAGACTAGGTACAACATGGCGGTTTTTAAGAAGGGTATAATAAGGTTTCTTAAGGGTCGGCAACGCGCACGTGACATCCGTGGTGTTTCAGGCGTTTATAGACTACGGTAACCATTTACCATGAGATGAGCCGTATGCTTGATTGACACAGTCATAGTATAATAAATAATTCATAAGTTCGGATGCTGCTTGTGGGGACTGGTCTGTTCAGGTTACGAACACTGATTAGACTTTTTGCTTTTGCAATAGCATATGTTGGTGGTCACTCTATTCTCTCAAATTTGAATTTAAATGAATCTGTATCATTGTAAACATCTACAACATTTATTTGAAAATATTACGAGCTGAGTTTCTTGTCAGTTCTTCTCATCTCGAAATCATTCCGATACATTTGACATATCATAAGAGTCTGTAATAACTAGCTGTATCCGCGACTTCGTCCGCGTGGAATTTAACATTATTTTTCTAAAATAAAAGTAGCCTAAGTTACTCCTTATTACATCAGCTACCTGCCAAGAAAGTATAGTTAAAATCGGACCAGCCATTTCAGAGATTAGCCGAAACAAACAGACAGACAGACAAAAATTATACAAAATGTTATTTTGATATATGTGCCGTAATTATATTAATATGCATGTAGTAAAAAACGGTTATTTTAATATTACGAACAGACACTCCAATTTCATTTATATGTATAGATTTGAATTTGAATTTATGCAAGCAGCGCCGCGGGCTATTGTCACTACAAATAATACATTTTTCCTGACAGAGAACACAATTGCAATATGACTCGCAGAATAATAAAAATTATTATTATTGCTCGCAAAACAACACAAGCGATTTCCCCTTACCTACCTATTTCTGATAATAACTTTACTGGAATTGCAACTCAATTCTCCACGGTGGATTATTGTTCAAGAAATATAAGCCTGAAGCTTGCAAGTGTATGTACTAATGGTGCACCGCGGTTTCACTCACCGTTGAATATAAAAGAAACGGGGTCCACCCTCCTCCCCCACCCACCGCACCCGCCCGTTATAACCTTAATTTTCGTTGGCTATTCAGAAATTTTCCTTTCAGCTCCTAGAGTTTAATAGGCTATAACCATCTCCAAGAATTAGGCTATGAAACGCAAAAAGGTTTCTTTTCAAATTCTGCTTGTAATTTTAGATTTTAGATATACGCGTATAGATAAACAAACAGACTCATTAGTTTGTATATTAGTATGCACGGCGCCTAAATAAGGTAGGCAAGTGAAGTGGGGGGTGTCACAGGGCGCGCACCCCGCGGCTGCTCTGTTGACCTACATTGGAGCGCTAATCTATACATATAAATAAAAGTATGTCTGTTTGTAATATTGAAATAACCATTTTTTACAACATGCATATCATTATAAATACGGTACATACACCAAAATAATATTATTTACAATTTTTGTCTGTTTGTCTGTCGGTCTGTTCGTAATCTCTGAAATGGCTGGACGGATTTTGATGGGACTTTTATTAGTAGGTAGCTGATGTAATAAGTAACTTAGGCTACCTTTATGTTAGAAAAATCTTTTATTTTAGAAAATTAAGTTAAATTCCACGCGGACAAAGTCGCGGGTGCAGCTAGTCGTATATAAAAAGCTTGCGTGCCGCGGCCGAAGTACCCGGCGCGGGTCGTTAACCGCGCCGCGGCCCTTCAACCCTGGTGCCCCGAGCCTGCATGCACACTGCACGAATTACACAATACCTACTCTGCAATATATTTTCTTACGGATCATAATGGAATGGTGCACCCGTCTGCGCTAACGGTTTACGCTGGCGGGGCACCAGTAGGTAATAAGATGTGCTTGAGGTCAGGTCAGTTAGCACATTGTGACAGAATAACCATGATTGTTTTCCATAGGATACCGTGTGGAGGTCGACGTGATTTGTTACTTTACTAGCGATGACAAAGAATTCATGCCCAGGGTTTACGTTTCGTTTATTAAAAGGGTTAACGTTTCGTTTCACTCTTAAAAGTTACCACAATTAACAAATTATGACTTAGTATTTCAGCTGTACCACTTTCGGAATATATTAAATCATTAATAACTTAAATTTTAGAACCTCAATGGTCTCGGACAGAGTGGTTTCAGAGGAGCTTCCTCCCGCGTACACTTAGATTGTGGAACGAACTACCTAAGGTTTCTTAAGGGTCGGTAACGCGCAAGTAACACCTGGTGTTTCAGGCGTCCTTAGACTACCGTAACCATTTACCATCAGATTAGCCGTATGCTTGTTTGCCACCATAGTAGTAGAAAAAAATGAGGTCATTAGTTCACATTACTAATAATCTCCCCTACTGTGTAAATTAATGGAATGGTGCACTCGCCTGCGCTAACAGTATACCTTGGGCACCAGTGGAGGATGATAAGATGAGCATGAGGTCAGGTCATCCCATCGTGGTAAATTTAACATGATGGTTTCCAAGAAAAACCACGTGGAGGTCAACCTGACATGGTACATTGCTAACAATGGGGTTAATAATGCGCAGTGGCAGCTTATTATGCTTATGCACATGCATGGCTTCGTTATGGAATAATCCTTTGGGGAGAAAGCACAAACGCCCCAGACCTATTCATAACAAAAAAAAAGTGATGCGCGTGATAGCAAAAATAAAGCGAGTTGCAAACCACACTGTCAAAAATTAAAAATATTAACTTTACCGTCTATTTATATATTGGAGATGGCTGTATTTGTTCATGAGCATTTATCATATTTTAATTTTAAATGTAATAATAGATTAAAAAGCCAACTGGCCCTACCAGAACCTAAAATAGAAATGTTTAGAGCGAGTCCGTATTACCGATCCATTGTAATATATAATGAAATCCCGGAAACCATAAAACAAGAAGATAAAATATAATTTATTAAAAAAAAGGGCTAAAGAACTACTGACCGACAAAGCTTACTATACTGTAAAATAATTTTTAACATACGTACTATAGAAGCTAACTGGACACTACAACAGATCTAAATTTTAAATTTCATTTTGGGAATGAGTCATCTACGATACTGCCATACTCTTTAAACAGAGTCCATGTGTATTGTTAATTTATCATATGTAAATTTATGTATATGCATGTGCAATTATTAATAAATAAATAAATAATAATCCACATTACAAACAATTCCCTCTACTGTGAAGTATGTATCGTTTGTCAGGGCCATCTTTCACCTATTAGAGGCCCTGGGCACATAAGGATAATGGGGTCCTATGACCATAGCAATAAAGCATTATTTTGTTAGAATTGACAGTCATTTTTGAACATGACTCTTTAGATTTGTATATGGGGATGTCCTAACTTCAAAAGAAAGCAGGGAAAATATTTTTAAAAAGTCGTTATGTGAGGAGGTTCAAGTTCCTGCTAGACATTAAAAAAACAGAAACGAACAAATTGACCATAGTCGGTAAGCATTTATTAAGACTGATTTTCAAGCGAGAGTAGAGTAGCTATCGGTTAACGTTTGGTAATGGAGTAGGGACTAGAGTAAATTAGGGAGCCCCAATCCTTCGCGGGGCCCTGGGCACGTACCCAGTGTGCCCATTGGAAAGATGGGCCTGGTTTGTCGTCCGCATTCCCGCAGATTCGGCCCATATATTATATTCGACGACCTCGGTGGTCTAGCGGTGTAGCACACCGCTTTACGACCGATGATCGCGGGTTCGATTCCTCGCACGGCACAAACATTTGTATTCATGAGTATGATTGTTTGTATCGGTCTGGGTGTTTTCTATGTATAAAATGTATGTATTTACAAAAAAAAATATCTATGTATTTGTATTAGTTATCTAGTACCCATAACACAAGCTTTAGCTAGCTTAACTTGGGTCTAGATGGCGCTGTGTGAATTGTCCTGAGATTATTGTTATTGTTACTGTTATATATCCGCGAGGTTGGTATGACCATGGGTTGCTTGATGGGTTGTGCATTATGTACCATAGCCCTCCGCCCCCGCCCGCCCCCGCCCGCCCCCGCCCGTGCCTCGGGTCGATTTAACAACTAATCCGAACTCTAATACCTATATTTAGACACATTTTATGACTATTTGATTGCTTCACAGCACTTAACTGACACAACGTAAAAATAACAGTGTAGACAGACTGTTTCAGTATTCATTACAGATATACGCAATGCAGAGTTCTTAAATTTACCTGAAGTTGTACGTGTCGTGCCTTCAAGAAAAGCTCTAGAGCTATTCTATTTATTTATACTTGTCATTCTTGATATTTGGCAGTTTGTATCCACATAAAATCTTAAGAATGTATATATATACTAGCTGTCCCGGCAAACGTTGTTTTGCCTTAAATTAAAAAAAAAATTAGGGGTGGACTACCCCTAACATTTAGGGGGATGAAAAATAGATGTTGTTTCCGACCGATTCTCAGACCTACTCAATACGCTCACAAAATTTCATGAGAATCGGTCAAGCCGTTTCGGAGGAGTATGGGAACAAAAATTGTGACACGAGAATTATATATATAAGATATATATTCTTTATTGCACTTTTAAATACAGTAATAAACTTAAATATATACAGAATGAGCAAAGATGGACTTATCTCTGAAAGAGATCTCTACCAGCCAACCCAACAGTGAGGCATAGCTATTAGTGAGTGGGTAACACATGTCCAATTAACAATATTATGTTGAAATGTCCAAAAGTTAAGAAAAACAAAACATTTAAAATTCAACATATTAAATAATGTTCTAATTATTATATATTATAATTATATTTATACATACATATATACCTATGTATGAATGTACCTACTGAAAAATATTTATTGAAAAGAGCATGAATGAAGCGGTAGAATCAATAGAAATAGAAATAGAAATAATCTTTATTCAAATAAACTTAATATAAGCACTTTTGAATAGTCAAGTTTTTTTATTCTACCGCTTATTCGGAATGCAGATTCATCACAATAAGAATAAGCAAGAAACTTGTGTGTTGCTCTTTTAAATAAATATTGATTTACTTATTTATATTTAATTAACAACAATGATTAGGCATGCGACAATCAACATAGAAACCGCTACGCACTTAATCTCTGTTCAATCAGATAACATTGTCAGCGCTATGAATTTTAAGTTAGATATTTTCTACAAAAACATTATTATCATTTATATATTCTTTAATTTTATAATAAGCTTGTTTACAAAGAAAATATTTTATGACACATTTGATTTTTTTTCTGGCAAATTGACTACAGACTCTGGAAGTTTGTTGTAAAATAAACAATAACAAAATATATGCTACTAGCTATGCTATCTTTCAAGTTGGAACAAATTGCATTCTATGTGCAAATCTGATGCTTATATTTTGCGAAAAATAATATTACAACGAAATAGAAATCACACAGAATCTCAATCATATGCAATGATCAGTTTTATTTCAGCAACTTATATTTTAAAATCAGTAGAATTGAATAAAATAGAAAATCATTTATTCAAATAAACTTACATTGAAGCACTTTTGAATAGTCATTTTTTTTTTAATCTACCGCTCATTCGGAATGCTGTCTCATCACAAGAAGAACAAGCAAGAAACTTGTGTGTTGCTCTTTTAAATAATTTATTCTTATTTACAATTTAAGTTTAAGTGTGTGAATACAAACCACCGATTAGCACTAATTCAATGAAATAATAAAATAGAATAGAATAGAATAGAATAGAAAATCATTTATTCAAATAAACTTACATTGAAGCACTTTTGAATAGTCATAACATTTTTTTTTTTTTAATCTACCGCTCATTCGGAATGCTGTCTCATCACAAGAAGAACAAGCAAGAAACTTGTGTGTTGCTCTTTTAAATAATTTATTCTTACTTACAATTTAAGTTTAAGTGTGTGAATACAAACCACCGATTAGCACTAATTCAATTAAATACTCAAAAAGAAAAAAATATTGAATACATAACCAACTGGTTAAACAATTAATAAGAGGAAATCAGTCATAGTGATTAGAGCAGACCAGTCCCTACAAGCAGCACCCGTTCACGAGTATGACGGATGGGCCAGCCATCACTGCGCTCGACCATATTTTAGGGAGCCCAATGACCCGGCCCACCACGCCGCCACAAGTCTGGACATTTTAGTGAGCATGACTACTCAAAACACCAGACCACGTCATAGCTACTCACAATTGCCATCTGATGTTTATAGTATTCACATTTCACATAAGAATGCATGCGGCAATTAATACAAAACCCGCTACGCTTTCATATTTCTAAAATAATTGAATCAAGAAAGCAATGAGATAAACAAATTATAACTGTATTAATATTATAAGGTAAAGTTTGTGAGTTTGGATGTTTAAGGTAATCTCCGCTACTGAGCTCCGCTCTGACACGAGTTGGTTGGAAAAATCTTTTAGCGGTGAATAGCCCATTTATCGAAGAAGGCGATATAACATCACGCTATTACCAATAGGAGCGGAGCTGCAATGAAAAATATTGCAAAAACGGGGAAAATGTGACGCAAACACGAGTCAGCTAGTCACTGAATAAAGTTGTGCATCACGGTGGTCTAGCTGTTCAGCACGCCACTTCACTTCCGATGGTCGCAGGTTCGATTCCTCGCAAGGTACGGAAACATTTGTATTCATGAGTATGATTCTTTGTATCGGTCTGGGTATTTATTTATGTATATTACGTATGTATTTACAAAAAAACAACATCTAAGTGTTTATATCAGTTGTCTAGTACACATAACACAAGCTCTGCTTACAGTGGGACTAGATGACGTTGTGTATATTGTCCAGGATTATTAATACCTGTTATTATAATATTTAAAAAATAATTGAAGACTTTTTAAAGGGCAGTTGCGTTGTTTTCCACTGGAATACTATTGATGAATGCTAGCATAAATTGTATAACATAATTTAAAACACTAAATTGTTACTGAATTTCTGAAATGAAATAAAAATATCTGAATATCATTGACGATTGTCAGTATCGTATTCAAATGCGTTACTGTTTGTTGTTTAGACAAAAACAAATAAACAACTCACTAACAACGTACCCCTACCGTCCTACCCCGACGCCCACACAGTAATAATCTATACATCTATACATATAAATAAAATTGGAATTTGTGTCTGTTTGTAACATTGAAAAAACCGTTTTTTAATCCATACATATTAATATAAATACGGTACATACAGCAAATAACATTTTTTACAATTTTTGTCTCTGTCTGTCTGTTTGTTCCGGCTAATCTCTGAAATTTGTGGACCGGTTTTAACGGGACTTTTTTTGGCAGGTAGCTGATGTAATAAGGAGTAACTTAGGCTACTTTTATTTTAGAAAAATAATGATAAATTCCACGCGGACGAAGTCGCGGATACAGCTAGTTCAAAATAACTTTATTCATGTAGGTCTATTACAGAATCCTACGATATGTCAAATCTACCGTCAGTTCGGTATGATTTCGAGATGAGAAGAACTGACAAAAAACTCAGCTCGAAAAATTTTCAAATAAATGTTGTAGACACATGTTTACAATAGTACAGATTCATTTAAATACAAATTTCATATAATATAATGACCACCAGCATGTATAATATAGTGACTTATGAATTATTTTTTATACTACGACGGTATCAATCAAGCATTTTAGAAAAATAAAGTTAAATTCCACGCGGACGAAGTCACGGGAATAGCCAGTAATAATAATAATGTTTTATAGCGCACAAACAACAAACAAAGAACAGTAGTTCAGAGTGGAGCGAGATCTACACAACTATTTAATAAAATAGTAATGAAACTAGATAGTGGAGCGAGACAGGACACATTTATTTAATAAAAATGTTGATAATTACCTAAATATAATAATAAAAAACTAGTAATTAATTAAATACGTGTATCTACTACTATTTACTTTCTTCTATATCGGTCCATATTTTTCTGTAATACATATATTTAAAGCAACACGCAAGTTTCATTCTCATTTTTCTAGTGATGAGTCTCCGTTCCGAAATTTGACAGTGGGCTCACAAGAAAGCAAAAAAAATGACATATAAAAAAGAGAGGTATCAAAATAATAATAATAATGTTTATAAAAAGAACTATCTTCACATCTAGCGGGCACCCGCGAATTCGTCCGCGTGTTATAGTGATCTTCACCAAATAAAAAAATAATATTCAATAATAATATAACCCAAAAAAGTAAAAAATGAAGTTCCATCGTTCTAGCTTCAAAAATGATAATTTTCCTTACCAACTTTCATCCTCTATTTTATTGTACCCCCATAAGGGGGCATTTTTACAAAGTTTGAATGTCACATTTATTTATATTTAATCAATAGCCTAAAAATAAGTTTTAACCTAGTATTAAAAAATGACAATACTGCCATACAAACATTCATCTTCCCTTTCAACCCCTTACAACCCTTTTTTCACAATAAAAAGTACCCCATGTCGTTTTACAGGGTCTAGACTATCTGTGTACCAAATTTTATTTAAATCGGTTCAGTAGTTTTGTCATGTAAGCGAAACAGACAAAGTTACTTTCGCATTATGTTATTAGTAAGGATGGTAGACAAACTGCCAGAACTCATAAGTATAATGTAGGTATAATATAAGTAGGTGAGTTATGGATACAAATTTTTATTTAACTTGCAATGGAAGTACGTAACAGTGTTTGTTCGGGTGGAAACTGCAACTCAATTCTGAATTTGTAAGTTTTCACTCGAATCTTCAACCGTTTGAGATGAAGTTTTGTATACACGTTTAGTTTGGATGACAATAGTTAACTATGTGACGTCATTCTTAATGCCAAATGCTAACTACATGACGCACTCTCAATTGCAATGCCCTGGTGTTGAGGGGGCTCATGTTCTGCGGTAATCACTTACCATCAGGTGAGCCGCAAGCTCGTTTGTCCCTATTGTATGCTATAAAAAAAATATATAACATAAAAAAATGTACCAATTCAGTTTTTGCCATCACCTCTCATCTGAGGTAGCTATATAACTGGACGGTAGAGAAAGAAGTAAAAAGATGTGCACAAGAAGCCGAAAGGCCCTCATCATCATCATCATCATCATCGCAGTCCGGAAGACGTCCACTGCTGGACATAGGCCTCCCCAAAAGATCTCCACGACGATCGGTCCTGCGCTGCTCGCATCCACGCCTTCCAGCGATCTTGACCAGATCCTCGGTCCACCTTGCTGGAGGCCTTCCCACGCTGCGAAAGGCCCTATGTTAACATATAATTAGGAGTTTTTTTTTATAGATGATTATGGAATGGTGCAGCCGCCTGCGCTAACGGT
Source organism: Achroia grisella (assembly GCF_030625045.1). Taxonomy (NCBI): domain Eukaryota; kingdom Metazoa; phylum Arthropoda; class Insecta; order Lepidoptera; family Pyralidae; genus Achroia; species Achroia grisella. The sequence goes on along the minus strand of NW_026713046.1, from coordinate 230,047 downwards.
TTACACTGGCGGGGCACCAGTGGAGGATGATAAGATGAACACGAGGTCAGGTCAGTTAGCACATTGTGACAAATTCACCAGGAATTTATCATGATGGTTTCCAGGGAAAACCGCGTGGAGGTCGACCTGACATGGTACATTGCTAGCAATATGGTCATGGGCTAAGTCCATATTACTAACAATCACCTTCATCCCGCATAATTAGGAGTTCGTGTATGAGGTTCTCGTACATTGCTGGGTATTCCACAGGTACTCATATTTTGAATACGTGGCCACTGCTCTGCGTACACGGTTCAATAACATCAATCAAAATGTTCGCGCGTGATTGTGTTCGCGGTACGACGGCGACGTCATGATGTATGAGATCCGCATAATATTCATGTAACTAATACATAAATATATTACAAAAATAACCCGCTGAGAGAGCCGCCGTCACAGCCAGCGGTGGAATCAATTTTAACGTGATCTAATCTCAAGTTTATAGTTAACTAGCTACTCACCTCGGCTTCGCACGGGTGTACATGTATTATACATATAAACCTTCCTCTTGAATCACTATATCTATTAACAAACCGCTTCAAAATCCGTTGCGTACTTTTAAAGATTTAAGCATACATAGGGACGGACAGATAGCAACATCGACTTTGTTTTATATTATACTAGCTTTTGCCCGCGTTAACTTATCCCCTTAGGGGTGGAATTTATCAAAATCCTTTCTTAGAGGATGTCTACGTCATAGTAGCTTTATGCATGCAAAGTCTCAGCCCGATCGATTTAAAATTGACAAAGTTTCATACAAACTTTCATCCCCTATTTTATCCCCTTGGGGGTAGAATTAATCGAAATCCTTTCTTAGCGGATGCCTACGTCATAACATCTACCTGCATGCCAAATTTCAGCCCGATCCGTCCAGTGGTTTGGGCTGTGCGTTGATAGATCACTATGTCAGTCATCTTTGAGTTATATATATTTAGATAGTGATATAATTTTGTAGTCTTCCTGTTTTTATTTCTCTCTTTTGCCTGGCCTTAGTCCCGTTTATGATCGGCCCGTCTGGTCAATCTTCGCCAGTACAGTCTGTCCTGGATCGTCTGGGGTGTTTAAGTCCCTATTCATAACAGACATCCATGTGAGACGGGGTCTGCCGCATCTTGACTTCTGTGTTCTGTGTTGGGTACTCACCCCGCACAGAAGTCAAGTGTCATGTGTATTAAGCAATTAAAACTTTGGCTGTATCCAATCGCGGCTGAAGTACTAGATAATATATTTATAATAAAAAAAAACTCATGTCAAGTACTGTTCTTGGCATGCGATCTGATGGTCACCTCATGAAATGACCGTACCACCTTAGGTGGCTCTCCAAAACCTACTCTAGTATATGTAGGTGTCACCTTAAAACTGCCTCGAACACGGATGTTTTTGATGTAGTCCAAAATTGTTATCCTACCAGCCAAAGAATTCTTATTTCTGAGACATTCAGTTCAATTTCTGGGTACTTTTTTAGTCTTCATGTGTTCCTATTGGCTAATATGCTTTCTATTTATCTACTTCCAGGAAGCAAACAATATTTTCCACTACTGAGTGGTGATAAAAGAGTGATTTTGAATTAAAACAAGCAAACTGACAGACACTTTCGCATTTATAATACTTCAAAATGTTACTTTGTATTTTTTTAGATATTATATACCACATATATGTACTTAGTATAGATGGAGAATGGATAGCAATCAATCGTCATGTACAACATTAAGGTTCGTAGACAGACGGACATTTTATTTATGTTTTAGTCATATATATTTTCGACCGATTGTTGAATCAGCCTGTTTTTTGTGCTACAAAATATTAGTCCGCGTAAATTGTTGACATTTCCTTTCAATTTCCCATTCAAACGCTTGACAACTCTTTTTTCGTATTAAAAAGGAGCCTATGTCCTTTCTTAGGTTCTAAACTATCTGTGTACTAAATTTTTTTTAAATCGGTTCAGTAGTTTTGGCGTGAAAGCGACAGACAGATAGACAGACAGACAAAGTTACTTTCGCATTTACATATAATATTAGTAAGGGTAATGATAATAAAAAACATCAAAGTATTTATAGTTCAGCTGTCCTACGTATTCACCTCGCGCCCGTTGCTAGTCTTGAGGACTCCTCACAGGTCTGGATTAACTATAGCCATTAAGAATTCAGAAAAAAACACACAAAACATATTGTTACATTGCACCCCAAACCTATCTGTGCAATGTCCTAACTAAATAATACTACTTCATTGTCGGTAAGTTGATTTGTTATGTACACACTTATCCTTACTAATATCACAGATAATATAATATTACACACTAATATTATAAATACGAAAGTAACTCTGTCTGTCAGTCTGTCTCGCTTTCACGCCTAAACCACTGAACCGATTTAAATGAAATTTGGTACATAGTCGAGACCCTGACAAAGGACATAGGCTACTTTTTAGTGTGAAAAAAGGGTTGCAAGTAGTTGAAAGGGAATATGAAAGGTTCTATGGAAGTATCGGCATTTTACGCGGACGAAGTCGCGGGCGCAGCTAGTTATATATATATAAGAGTTTCGTTCTATGTTTGTTTAAATTTCTATGTTATGTATACAAAAATGTATTCGACTAAAGGACTTGTATCCATGACCATGAAGAAGTCATTATTAAAAAAAAAAATTACCTAAACCTCTTTTTACTATTTCACAAGTGACACTTAAAATATGTCAATTTAACTTCAATTACAACAGGGCTGGGTGTATTCCGTAATAGTGATGCAGTATCATTACACGCGGATGTAACTAAGAGTGACAATGTATGACATGGGGGTGGCTGGCAGCCGCTAATGGGACGGCGATCACCGTTGGCGGCAGATGTGGGGGGCGCGGCCGCGTGCGCGGTGATGCGCGTGCTGATCGTGTACGCGTGCATCGTGCTGGTGCACTCGTTGCTGCACTGGTGCCGCCGGATTCTCCGAACACGCGCTCGGGCTCTCGTTCCCAGCGAGGACGGCTACTTCCCGTGCCGAGGTGAGTGCTGACCTCCTCGCGCGGCATGCCACGTCACCGCGTCTGCACTTGGCCCGACTCTAAGTTTACACTGCAACTGCTACTCAACTCCGCTTGGCTCGTTTTCTTTTACATGTTCTTACTGTCTCTTTTTGAACTAATAGAACTATTGCGACCAAAACCTTTGCGGTTCCGGCCTGTGATATCGATGAAGCCTCAATCTGACTTCAATGACGATAGTACAGAATTGTGTCCAAATTGTCTAGCATTGAGAGAAAAAGTAAAACATACCACTCCATGTCTTTTATTATAATCGTAATAAAACATATATGCTAACATTCTAAATTGTTTTAATGATTTCATTTGTTGTAATCTTTATTTTAATAATAAACAAAAATCCTCATAATGAAAATTGGGCTAATATAGCAGTAATAATATCTAAACATGGCCATATCTAAAATTTGGATATGGTCACACAGTCAGTGTGACCGTACATGATAATATGTGCTACTTTGGCAAGAGTAACTAAAAAATGATACAACACCATTTGATTTCATTTTGCATTATACAATAACAATAAAAAGTGGCATGTCTAATTTTATCATTACTTCTCGTCTTAAACTACTTTTAGATTTTACAAGTATCATAAAAACATATATTAAGTGTCGTATATGTGGGTCCGTATCGGAAAAATATAACAATATCTTATTAAACATTAATAAGATATTGTTATATTTTTCCGATATTTATTAATCATGAAATTTTAACAATGTAAATCACCATTATATAGTATAGTATAGTATAGTATATATATGTAAATCACCATTATATAGTATAGTAATCTTTACGTACGCTCTCTCGTGTGTGGTGGCCCCACTGAAAATCAGCACTGTGGTATATATATACTGCAGTATAAATGCTGAGTGGGAGTCACATTCAGCGTTACTAGTATGTTTTAGCTTTTAGCTTTTAAATTGTATAGTATATAAGATAGATAGCATCTAAGAATACTGTAATGCTGAATAAATATCTTTATTATTATTATTATTATTATTATTATATAGAACAGAACTGTGTGTAGAAACCTATATGACATTTGACATTTATGTTATTGACATTGACGTTGATTTTTTTTATACTGCTATGGCGGCAAACAAGCATACGGCCCATCTGATGGTAAATGGTTACCGTAGCCTATGGACGCCTAAAGCACCAGGAGTGTCACGTGCGCGTTGCCGATAAGATTTGATAGATCACTTTATATACGTAACAAAGTATGGTATCTAAATGATTTACTTATTACTCTTCGACTTCCTTTCGTTATGTATAGGTTTACACTATATGCTTTATTCCATTGAATAGAATAAGAATAGAATTTTTATTAACTCATTTTTACAGTAATAACATAAGAAATACAAGAATAATTGACCATAGGACTGTGGACCACAACTCAGCATAATGCTGGAACTAGTTTCCAGTGCTGATTTTCAGTTGGGCCCCCAGTACGGACGCGCAAATATTACAATTAAAAAATACGTATACATTAACTTAATAAACCAGATATTGTGCAATTAAAATTAAAATAATAATATCAAGAGAAAAGTATATAAATAATAAAAAGTAAAATTATATATTAATAATCTTAAATAATAATCCTAAAACATTATATACGTAATGGATAAAAGAAAAAATAAACAATTATAAAGAAATAAAATAAAAAAAAAAAATACCCACAGTGATGCGTACGGTGCACTTTATGTATTCTAATAACGGTATTGTAGTATTAAAATAAAAATATCCATAACACTTTAACATTGCGTAATTTTTATTGACTATAAATTAAAAGAAATGGCAATTATGATCTATTGCATAAATTTAGCACATTTATTGTAAATAGCAGTTGGCAACATTTCTATTGAGTTTGTTTTTGTTACCGGTAATATAACAAAAGAAATTGTAATATCGTCATTAATAGTATAATATATTTCTATAATCAAGAAAAATGGTCGTCATAGATCCCGGTGCGTGGTCTCCCGACGACACTATGCGAATTTTAATAGCTTCAGATATACATTTAGGTTATCTGGAAAACGACGCCGTTCGCGGGGAAGACAGTTTCATTGCTTTCGAGGAAGTCTTGTCATTGGCCGTTCAGTACGATGCGGATTTGATATTGCTCGGTGGCGATCTATTCGATCACGCAAAGCCTTCCCCTGGGTGTATGTTCAAATGCACACAACTCATCAGGAAGTACTGTTTAGGAGATAAACCTATCAGTGTGGAGCTGTTGTCAGATCAGTTGGTGAACTTTTCTCGTGTCGTCAATTATGAAGATCCTAATTTAAATGTGTCATACCCTATACTGTCTATACATGGTAATCATGATGACCCCGTCGGGCAAAGCAGCATCAGCTCTCTCGATATTTTATCCATCACTGGTCTGGTTAACTACTTTGGTAAATGGACAGACTACACTCAGGTTCGGATCACACCTGTTCTCATGCAGAAAGGAGCCACTAAACTGGCCCTGTACGGTCTCAGCCATCTCAAAGACCAGCGGCTGTCTCGACTGTTTGCAGAAAACAAAGTGGAAATAGAACGACCCGATGATGGAAATGAGTGGTTCAATTTGTTAACTTTGCATCAAAACAGAGCAGACCGGGGCCCCAGTAATTATATACGTGAAGATGTGTTGCCTAGTTTTTTGGACCTAGTAGTGTGGGGTCACGAACATGACTGTCAGTTGTATGAAATTAAAGAAAATAAAACAGACAATGAAAAATTTTTCGTTGTGCAGCCCGGGAGCACAGTTGCAACTTCGTTAGCATCAGGTGAGGCACTACCGAAGCACTGTGCACTATTGCAACTGCATAAAAGTGATTATATACTGACACCTATCCCATTGAAGACTGTTCGCCCTTTTATTTTTAAAACTATAGTCTTGTCTGAAGAGAATTTGGGAGCAAAGGAAGTTAATGAAAATGAAAAGGTACAGGAATTTTTAAAATCAAGAATAAATGAAGCTATCTCCGAAGCCGAGAAGCTTCGCAGTGGGGATCCTAAGCAACCGGTGCTGCCCTTGGTGAGGCTTAGTGTATTTTATGAACGGGAGGAGCAGGACTTCAATAGAGTGAGATTCGGACAAAACTTTTACGGTTTAGTCGCCAACCCAAATGATATATTAATTATGAAGAAAGAAAAAAGAATAAGAGAGAAAAAGGAGCAAATAGTGTCAGATGACAATCATATTGCAGGAGTAGCCGCGGAAGCCGTGGACGTAGAATCTCTGCTGCGAACTTACTTTGAATCTCTACCTGCGGAGAGAAAACTCCAAGTGCTATCGGTGCGCGCCGTTACAGATGCGGTAAGAGAATTCACCATAAAACACGACGATGACGTATTCAGGAAAGTCTTCGACGCTCACAAAGCCCGATTCGTCTCGTCGCTGCTCGAGTCTACGGCGGATGACGACGAGGAAGTCGCAGACCAGATTCGCGTTTGTAAACAAGAGCTGGATGCGGCCGACGACGATCAGCTCAGGAAGCTCATAGACACAACGGTAACTCCAAAGTTGGCCAACACTTCCATGAAGCGCGCCGTGGTGGTGCTGTCGAGCGACGACGAGGCCAAGGTGGAGGAGTTCACGGGGCGCGGGCGCGGTCGCGGGGCGCGGGGCGCGCGGGGGGCCCGGGCCCGAGGTCGCGGCCGGGCCCGAGGCCGGCCCGAGCCCGACACGCCGCCCGAGCCCGCGCCCGAGCGCCGCTCCACGCCGCGCCGGTCGGCGGCGCAGAAGTCCGCCAACTGGCTACAGAACTTGGCCACGTCGCGGCGACGTCGCGAATCGTCGGATATAGAGGATTCCGACTAAAATATCTGCTATTAAGCATTCCTTTTCAATAAAATAATTTAAAAATTAATGGTCTCGTTATTTTGATTAATAAAATATGTTTTCTGTTTATTAATGGTATGGTCAGAAGTACCTGAAATCCCAAGTCCAATTCAATCGCTATTTCTAAATGTTGTAATGCATGTAAATGCCAATATTTCATAAATAAATATAAATATTATTCAATATAAATTACTATTAATTAATAAGTTTACAGTCAGTTACTATTACATGCTATTACACAGCAACACACTATTACCACATAATATGTTACATACTATTTATTTTTAGTGTCACGAACATTTACTGTACTCGACTTTCTTGTATATAGACGATATTAGTCACTCTATAAATGGAATGACGAGCAAACACACGGCCACCTGATGGTAAATGGTAACCGTTACCTAAATATATAGGCAGCATGGACGTCACGTTATACCACTCATACGGTGCAATGCCAGATATCTAACATACTCCATTGCCCTTTAATTGAGATGCAATTTTTTAGTCTACTTCGTTAGATGTATCGGTTATCACTTACTATAAATCGATATGGGGTCAGCTAGATTGCGGACCTAAGTTTAGAGGTTTAGCGCACCGCTTTATTTCGATGGTCGCGAGTTCAATTTTTGCACGGAACAAACATTTGTATTCATGAGTACGATTGTTGGTATTGGTTCGAGTATATTCTATGTATATTATGTACATATTTATGAAAGATATATCAAAGTACATGTATCAGTTGTATAGTATCTATAACACAAGCTCTGCTTAACTTGGAACAAGATGGCGTCGAGTGAATTGTCCAAAGATAATAGCATTCCTGATAGTTTTATAAAAATCGTCATTTATCAGCTTCTATAAACAGAACGTCAGTTATTTATATAGTTACAAATCCTCGGAACGGTGAGGTCCCTCCGTGAAGCCTGTAAACCAAACCTGACACCAAAAGGCTTCTGCATTTCTGGGAGGAGCTTTACTGGCTACTTTAGTAGTATCGGTTCTATACGCACAACGGCCCAGATCAATGGCTAAATGCAAAGAATAGAGTCCTATTTACATATAGTCTAACATTTATTAAAAATGTCATGTATTTTAATTATAAATAAATCATACTTCACTATTATGAACCGGGTAAAAGAAATAAAAACTTAGTATTTTTATTTTTTATTGTAATAAAAATACACTATTCACAAAACCACAAACAATCGTCATCACAGGCGGTAATTTAAGATTAAAGTAATTTAATTAATACAATATATTACAATTAAAACAAGAGATGGTTCGTTATGTACATTAGATCCCATCAAAAACATAAATGTGAAATGATAGCCGAGTTTAATATTATGATATATGCCTTGATTGTTGACTTCTACGACAAAAGAGGTGAGATCTAAATGGTTGCCAAGTTCAATGGTCCGTCCTGAAATGTATTTATAACAATATAAAATATCATTTCTTCTTATAACTTAGAATAATATACTGTAGCCTAAGGTCTAACTACAACAATTTACCAGTTTCAGATTTTTTCCTTTATATTTTTTAGGTTTTAGATATTTATTCTCATTAAGAATTACAAATAATTCACTTAACATGAGAACTAAAAGCATAAACTTATACAAAATTAAATATTAGTGGAAATACAAAAGAAGGTGTACATATATAATGCGGACGGTGCAGTAACAAAGTCTACGCAGTAACTACCCGCATAAATGATAACATTTATTGGTTGCTTACCGCGCATAGATGGCCTCAGCGGTACTGGGTTCACATGTACACAGATGTATCAGATCATCATGTACTAGATGTGGCATATTAGAGAGTTTAATTTTTTTTTATTATTATTTTTTTTTTTTTTAATATTAATTTTTATTTATATTTTATTTATTTATTAATTATTTATGATATTTACAAATAAAAATAAATAAATTATAAGAAAAACACTATATATATCTATAGCGACATATTTTTTGAGATTACTAATAGTGGTTTATTATATAGTGTTTCAATAGTTTTTTAAATGTAGTTATTGATTGCGATTCTTTAATGTCTTTGGGGAGTTTATTATAAATCTGTGCGCCTTCACATACAATGGTTTTTCTGCCATAGTTTATATTCACCTAATTACCTATCTGCATGCCAAATTTGAACTACCTAGGTCATCTGGAAGTGGGTTATAATTTTGATCTATAGTTGATCAGTGATAAAAATGACGATATTTGGACGTTAATATCTAAATAACCGTTTGAGATATGTTTATGAAATTTGGAACACATATTTATCTCGCAAGTCTCAATATATGAACCAAATTTGACAGGTTTATGTGAAAGAGTTTTTGAGTTATTAGGGGGTCAAAAGTGGCTCCAAATGGTTCCTGTAAATATACACACGGTGCTGCTCGCCAGTTCTCTTACTTGAAACTCGGCTTGACACGCTACCGCGTGTCTAGATATTAATATAGTTACTTACTAACAGTACAGAGGACAAAATATTTATGTTTCATTCTAGGTAATCAAACGTAATACTATTTTGCTTAAACTTTTTTGTTGTAGTATACATATTTATTATTTACTAGCTGTTCCCGCGACTTCGTCCGCGTGGAATTGAACTTAATATTTCTAAAATAAAAGTAGCCTAAGTTACTCCTTATTATATCAGCTACTTGCCAATAAAAGTCCCGTCAAAATCGGTCCAGCCATTTCAGATTTAGCCGAAACAAACAGACAGTTTGTAAAAAATGTTATTTTGGTGTGTGTACCGTATTTATATTCCTATGCATGTAGTAAAAAACTGTTATGTCAATATTACAAACAGAGACTCCAATTTTATTTATATGTATAGGTTTGTTTTCAAAATATGTATAACCCTTTGCTAACAATGTGTTATATATATTTTGTGCCATGCGACGGTACTATTTCAGGTTGTGCACACCACGCGGTTCCCCTTGTAAACTATTATGATATGTTCCTGGTGAATTCGTTACGATGGGCTGACTGTCAACTGACTTGATCTCATATTCATCTTATCGCCCTCTACTGGTGCTTTCTATGGTCTGGTTGTATTCTATGTATATTATGATCTAGATTTTGCCCGCGGCTTCGCTCGCGTTTATTTATCCCCTTAGGGGTGGAATTATCAAAAGCCTATTTTAGGGGATGCTTATGTTATAGTAGGTTTATGCATGCAAAGTCTCAGCCCTATCGGTTTAAAATCGACAAAGTTTCATACAAACTTTCATCCCCTATTTTATACCATTGGGGGTAGAATTAATCGAAATCCTCTCTTAGCGGATGCCTACGTAATAACATCTACCTGCATGCCAAATTTCAGTCCGATCCGTCCAATGATTTAGGCTGTGCATTGATAGATCACTATGTCAGTCACATCTGAGTTATATATATTTAGAATTTACAATAAAAACTAAGCATTATATCAGTTGTCTCGTACCCATAACACAAGCTCTGCTTACAGTAGAACTAGATGGCATGTGAATTGTTCAGATAAAAAAAGAGTTTGGAACAAATTAATGCTAATGGTTTACGCTGGCGACGCATCAGTAGAGTATTATAAGATGAACACGAGGTCAGGTCAGTTAGCCCATCGCAACAAATTCACCAGGAAATTATCACGACTGTTTCCAGGGGGAACCGCGTGGGGTCAACCATGGTACATCGCTAGCAATGGGGACATAAGTCCACATTACTAACAATCCCCTTCCCAACTGGAGCTAGAAGCTAGGGGCATGTGCGCCGGTGAGTAGCGGTGAGTAGCGGTGAGTAGCGGTGAGTAGCGGTGAGCAGCGGGGGCGGTGCGCCCCGGAGAGGTCGGGAGCGGCTCAGGAGAGCACGGTGTGGAGGTAGGAGAGCGCGGCGGCGGCGGCGGCGGGCCGGTCGCGGCCGGGCACGGCCAGCGCGGGCTCGGTGGGCGTGAGTCTGACGACGCTGACGGAGCCCCCGGAGAGGCAGTCCAGCTGGCTCCACTCGAGCTCGAGCCCGAGCGCGCTGGCCGCCGCCTGCAGCCGCACCTCGGCCGGCAGCTGCGTGCCGGTCGCCAGCGCCTCCCGCCCCAGAGACAGCGCGCTCTCGTCTGCACGCACGTTTATTAATTATCTCTACACGTTTTTTCCTACTACTCCAATGCTGCAGCCGCGGCTGGCCTTTACGGCTTCACCGGACGATAGAGACCGTGCATATGGCACTACAAACCGAAGGAAGGATTTATGGAGCGGCCGAATGCCAACTTCAGCTCGATGGATACGTGCCTTTACACGCACGTACAGAAATGCACGCGTTTAGCGCGGGAGAGCCGACACGCGCGATTGTGTGTGATTGCATAGGATTATTTGTCAAGATCTCTCTTTCGCACGCTTTCTCTTTTTAAAAAATTTTTTTAGACCACATATTTTACTTTCCTGACACGTTTAAGATTTATAAATTATATATATATATATATATATAGTTATATTTTTGATCTATAGTCAAAAGTCCGCCATTTTACATTAATAATTAATTATTACAAAAAGCCGCTAGAGCACTCACGACTGAACGAATTGCGCGAATTGTGTTCTAATTCTCTTTATCTACATTTAGATGCACATTCTTTTCTGCGAGACAGTCAACTCCCGGATATGCTCCTTGTATATCCGTCATACTGGATATGTTCAGGTTGCGAACACTGATTAGAGTTTTTCTTTTTTGCAATAATATATGCTGGTGGTCACTCTATTCTCACAAATTTGATTTTAAATGTATCTGTATTATTGTAAATATGTACAACATTTATTTTTAAAAAAATACGAGTTGAGTATCCTGTCAGTTCTTCTCATCTCGGAATCACTCCGAACTGACGGTAGATTTGACATATACTAAGAGTCTATAATAGACCTACATGAATAAAGATATTTTGAATTTCAATTTATTCAAATTGTAAAGGATAAAATTGTAAAAAAACGTGTAAAGGAAGCCATTACACTCCGATCGATCCTCTCTTCCAATTTAAATGAGAATAGAATTAATAGAGACATTCCAACACCTAGGTGTTCTCACACTAAAGTCATATCCGTCAAACAGGAGTTAACCTTTAATTACTTCCAAATCCTTCCACGTGTTAGGATGAAAAAGATTGGAATCTGCACTCGCCATTATAGTTCGGTGAAGCTGTAAAGGCCAATTGCGGCCAACAGCATCAGAATGTTTGAAAAATACAGTCATTCGATATTCTGCTCAGGGCACTACATACACTACAAAGATATCTGTAAACTCAACGAGACCTGATAGGATATAATATTTATCAACTTAATAAGCTATAATATGCATTTCCATTATTTAAAAATGTTTGTTTGTTAGCTACAGCATATGTTTTAATTTAGTAGACTGTTATTTTTTGATATATGATTTTATGAGTACTTGTGACACATACACGGCTCTCGTGTTAGTACTGTAATTTATTTTATATTACATGTCTCTCCGTGATAACCTGTAAGTGGCCGTTCTGATTTAATTATGTTTATAGCTATATTTGTAAATAGCCTTGGTTTTCCGAAAATAAATAAATATGCAATCCACAGTCAGTTATTTTTTTTAACTACAGTATTTTGTTAATTTCTATATGTAATAATTAAATTACAATTAAGTTTAACTGAATTTATAAATTATTACTTTCACTAAGAATAGTACTAGAATTTATTAAAAATGTTTCTGTATAGTAATCATATAAATTCAAAAGTTTCTTTGTTAAGCTGTAACATCCTAAGTGCTCAACTAATTTTCATAAAATTATAAAATTTAGCATACATACATTTTGGTCCATCCTTGACCACTCCATGGGCAGTTGAAAGTTTGCAGCATAAGTTAAGCAAAATATAATTGATATTTTGAAATCATTAGCTTTTGCTTACCCAAACTTAAAGGTAACTCTAGATGGTATTCAGATATTTTCTGACCTAGATTGGGTCTGTTCATTATTTCTCGTACTTCGGTGCTCTTGGTCATCGCTTTCTCAACAGCTCGAGCTAGTGCCTCCTCCTGGAATGACATATATTTCAAATCTGAATATATATAACTCAAAGGTGACTGACATAGTGATCTATCAACGCACAGCCCAAACCACTGGACGGATCCGGCTGAAATTTGGCATGCAGGTTGATGTTATGACGTAGGCATCCGCTAAGAAAGGATTTTGATTAATTCCACCCCCAAGGGGATAAAATAGGGGATGAAAGTTTGTATGAAACTTTTTCAATTTTAACCGATCGGGCTGAGACTTTGCATGCATAAAGCTACTATAAGGTAGGCATCCCCTAAGAAAGCATTTTGATGATGATTTTGAAATTCCACCCCTAAAGGGTTAAATTAACACGAGCGAAGCCGCGGGCTAAAAGTTAGTATTAGATATAGATAGATATATATATATATATATATATATATATAACATACATATTGATAGGCCCTTTGTCCTACTTGAAAAGTATGTGATGCGGACGATTATGCGGAAATATTCCGCTTATTCAAGTAATCGCAAATTAATTTTTATGTAAGAAAGCCTATTACAGGATAGACGAATTCATAGAAGACAACATATCAAGTAAATAATTAGTTTATTAGCATACAACGTTATAATTTGTTTATCTCATTGCTTTCTTGATTCAATTATTTTAGAAATATGAAAGCGTAGCGGGTTTTGTATTAATTGCCGCATGCATTCTTATGTGAAATGTGAATACTATAAACATCAGATGGTAATTGTGAGTAGCTATGACGTGGTCTGGTGTTTTGAGTAGTCATGCTCACTAAAATGTCCAGACTTGTGGCGGCGTGGTGGGCCGGGTCATTGGGCTCCCTAAAATATGGTCGAGCGCAGTGATGGCTGGCTCATCCGTCATACTCGTGAACGGGTGCTGCTTGTAGGGACTGGTCTGCTCTAATCACTATGACTGATTTCCTCTTATTAATTGTTTAACCAGTTGGTTATGTATTCAATATTTTTTTCTTTTTGAGTATTTAATTGAATTAGTGCTAATCGGTGGTTTGTATTCACACACTTAAACTTAAATTGTAAGTAAGAATAAATTATTTAAAAGAAAGTTTCTTGCTCGTTCTTCTTGTGATGAGACAGATTTCCGAACGAGCGGTAGATTAAAAAAAAATGTAATGACTATTCAAAAGTGCTTCAATGTAAGTTTATTTGAATAAATGATTTTCTATTCTATTCTATTCTATTCTTAACAATATTACCAACACTAAAATATACAAATTAAATTAAATTAAATAAAATAAGGCATTTATTTTATATATTTTTTTAATTTAATTTAATTTGTATATTTTAGTGTTGGTAATATTGTTAATTTGCGATTAAATGACTTAATTGTTTGCAACTTGCCACTAGGCAAAGTGCCATGCAGTGATTGTTTAAAATTTGCTTTGGTTGTTACGCCTGGGCCTCGCTCTTGTAGGAGTATCGCATCTTGTACAAGTTCGAGGCCCAGGGCGATTGTCCTGTTCGTCCCACCTTCGGCTGCCACTATTGATATATGATATATAAAAGGACGTTATTGTTTGAACAACGTCTCTTGTAAATCTTTATATATAAAAATTACGTGTCAACGTGACACGTTCGTCCGCGATGGATAATTATAATAATAATATAGTGAGTAATAGGCTTTGCTTAATAAATATGATTTAAATCTGCACATATAAATAAAATTGGAGTGTCTGTTTGTAATATTGAATTTTTTTTAACAAATGCATATGAATATAAATACGGTACATACACTAAAATAACATTCTTAATAATTTTTGTCTGTCTGTGTGTCAAACTGTTTCTTCCGGCTAATCTCTGAAATGGCTGGACCGATTTTTGGCAGGTAGCTGATGTTATAAGGAGTAACTTAGCCTAAGTTACTTTTATTTTAGAAATATAAAGTTATTTTCCACGCGGACGAAGTCGCGGGTACAGCTAGTAAATAAATAATGTGTGATACCTCATCGAAGTCCTTGGTGGCGCGCGCGAGGTTCTCCCGCAGGTAGGTGTAGAGGTGGTGCGCGGCGAGCTGGCGCGCGGCCTTCTTGGTGGTGCAGGTGGCGGCGCGGGCGTGGTCTCCCACGCGCGCCGTCATGGTGAAGTGGCGCAGGTGCGGCGGGCCCGTGTCGCCCACCAGCTCGTACTCGGGCGCCGGCAGCCGGAACTCCATGCACAGCTCGCCCAGCAGCGCCACGTAGCTGCGGGGGCCCAGCGGACCCAGGGGGCCCAGGGGGCTCGCCTCCGACGGGTCCAGCCGGTCCGTGCCCTCGAACCGACTTTTCGCCTGCGTCACATTGGCGCCGAAACGACCGACGTGTCATATAATGCAAATAAAAATAATATATCCCGTTGGGGGAAAAGTGGATTGTTAGTAATGTGGACTAAAATTTCACTTCAAATATCCGGGTCCGGAACGCCGCACTACCTGGTACACGGCCTACACCACTTGTTCCCGTACCGTCTGACGTCGTGTGACGCAGTATACCCCAGGGCAGTGATATACGATGGTATTCAAAAACAAAGAATCTCCTTATGAACTACAATGCTATATATATTACATAACTATGTGTCATATAATTATATTTTTCCACACTATCCGGATTTAAGTTAATTTATCTTGAGACTAAATTACAGTGGACCCGCGGTAATCCGGTCCCCCTTGTAATCCGACATGGTCTATTATTTATTATTGAATATTTTTTTGACAATATACTACAGAGTGCATATACATACATACACATATATATATGTATATATATTGTTCCTTGTTTATCCGCGATCAGTATGTCTACTATAATCGGATTGGTTGGCAAATGGCAATGAGAGTCTGCAGTCCATTGAGTGCAAGACTTCTTATATAATGACGCTCTCCGGCATACATTCAGGAATTTAAATTATTATTATATAATAATAATTACTAGCCGTAACTCGTGACCACGGCTAGTGCAGGTTGCACTAAGTCGAAACGTCGAGAAAGGTAAATACCTTTATTTGCCATAAAATTATTCGTGTTAAGACCCGGTTAATAATTTAAATAATGTATATTAAACACGAAAGTTTAAAATTAACTAATACATTCAGGAATTAAGAGCTGGAGTTTTGCTTGTCTAAATCCAGTAGATATGTTCTTTTCAGGCATTTTGGGAGGTTGTCACTAACTGACAACCTCTGAGCTAGTTCATTGGGGTGGACACTCAGTCGAACCTTGTATTTTGAGCATGTGCTAACAAGCTCCTCTCGTACTGTGGGTAACTTCGAGTTGGTTATAAACCATGGTGCCCCAAGAATGGTCTTCAAGATAGCGTTCTGGGACCGTTGGAGAATCTCAATGTTAGAGGTACTAGCACTTCCCCACAGTTGAATGCTATAGGTTCAAATCGGTTTGATGACCATCTTATAAACAAGCAACTTGTTCTCTACTGAGAGGTTAGAGTTTCTACATACATACATATATAACATAGAATCTTATCACTGGATCTGTGATTTGTCGGATTACAAGGTACTCTTTTGTACAAAACTCCGGACTATAGGGGACCCTTAGGCAGCACTCTATAATCCGATAAATTCGATGGTCCGACACTGCTCCGCAAAACGTTTGTCGGATAACCAGGGGTCCACTGTACTCAAATTGTGTCACTGGCAATCTGGCAACACATTTCAAGTTAAATGATACATTGTACCATGTCAAGTTGACCTCCACGCGGTTCCCCCTGGACTTAAAGAATTACAATTTGCTTACCACCTAGTTTAACCCCGAGCCTTGTTCCAACTCCAGCATTTTTTAAGGATGAGATATGGCACAGTGATATTACTATTACTGCAGTATGATGCCTTAGTCCACAAGAAAATGGCACTGCATAAATAGCAAAAGGGTCGTATAACCATGTAACATTTGTGAAACTTTTCATGTAGGTGTTTCTTCTATTGGATGTAGTGTCAGGGTGTTTGTCAGTATCCGAGATGGAGTAATGAGAAGCATTGTCTACAGTCAATGTTATGGTGAACGCAACACTTGTCGTCCTGACATGTCAACAGTCAAATAGACAGATTTATAACAACAACTAGCTGTCCCGGCAAACGTTGTTTTGCCATATAAATTAAAAAATAGGGGTTGGTGATAGAAGGTTGAAAATTTAGGGTTGTATGTAATTTTGAATCCTAAATAATAATAATAAAATGAAAATATATTAGGTCGAAAAATAAAATATATATATGTAGGTGGTAAGGGATATTCCCCCCTTACCATTTACGAGGTATGAAAAATAGATAGTGGCCGATTCTCAGCTCTACTGAATATCATATAAAATTTCATAAAAATCGATCAAGCCGTTTGGGAGGAGTATGGTAATTAATATTGTGACACGAGAATTTTATATATAAGATAATAGATATTGGTGATTATGCCTTACTTGTGATGCAGCATTGCCAAAGAGTCCATAGGGTGGCGGCACGTCGTGGCCATCGGAGGCGAGGCGGCGCAATATCAGCTTGGCCACCTCCTGTTTGGCTTCCTTTTTGGACCGTGCAGTAGCTGTCATCACGCAGCCGAGCGCTTTACACCGGTACTCGAACATGATTTGATGCTGCGGCCCAGACTAGTCATAACATAAATATGCATCAATAATTCACAGCGCCATGGAGACTGTCATTATAACCACTGATCAGAGTATGTAGAGCAATTTGGATTATTAACCACAAACATTGATGTTGTTTAAAATCTACCCTGTACCCTTTGTAAGCACAGATTATTATATCAGAGCGTGTCCCTGCCCTCCTCTCGGCCCTTCTTGTGTCCACTAAACACAGTTGCCTATCATAGAATGGACCGTATCGGCTTTAAACGCGCGCACACATTTCCTATAATAAAATTAATTATAAACTGTGTGTGATACTTAGTGTGTGAACTGTGAAAGCCGGTGAAAATATCACCTGGATGTTGGTCCGTGTTAAGATGCCCAAGAAACCCTCAGGAGCATATAGCTACAAAGACAGATGTTTCCACAAAATAGTATTTTCCCTGACATTTTGGTAGCAGAGCGTAGTTTTTCCACTTATTCCCTAACAGATGTCAATATGGATTTAATCAATTCAAATTCAATAAGTAATTAATTGTTTAAATCTGTTGTTTGTTTTTTTCAATCATGTTTCGATATTTGAGGCACAAATAGTTTGTATAATTTAAATTATTGTGGATTATGGTATAAATACAAGAAATTGTTTCATTAAAATATATGTGGTTTAATGAATAAAGTTTCTATCTATTCATTATATATAGGAAGTATTGTTTTCTCTCTGTAAAAATAATAAGGCAATAATTATCCAAGGAAAAATCCAGGGCCGCCGAAGACCAGGCAGGCGCCGCACTTCATGGCTAAAGAATCTAAGGTGGTTTGGGGTTAGTACCAGATCCTTGATCAGAACAGCGGTGGACAAAATTAAAATCGCTAGGATGATCGCCAACCTCCGGTAGGAGACGGCACATAAAGAAGAAGATAGCAAGCAGAAGAAAGAAGCACAAAAATAATAAAAGCTATTAAATAGAATTATAATGTTTTTAAGAGTATTCGTAGAATGTTATAATGTGGTGATAACACTCATTAGTGTTAAATCTCACTATGTGCACTAAGGGCGCCTTCAAATTTACCGCAAATGCCGTGCGGTGGCTAATTTGCGATACACAAGCACTGAGCCGATATCTTACATCCTAATAGTAAGACAGTGGCAATAGTAAGTTGCAGTTAATTATCACCTGCGCTACACACTCATAGTCGGGCACCTCGTCCAGTTTCACCATCATTTCTTGCAGTACTGTCACAGCTGTTTTCATTCTGTAATAAAATACAATTTGCATACAGTGAAACTAAGAATTATTTGGAATTATTCATAGTATTTAGTGGCCTGCCCCATTTTCACCTGGGAACTCATAAGTTTGTAAGTTTTGTATTTATTAACATCATATATATCACCCTGATATATATGATGTTACTCTACACATATAAATAAATTTGGAGTGTCAGTTTGTAATATTGAAATAACTGTTTTTTACTACATGCATATGAATATAAGTATACATACACCAAAAGAACATATTTTACAATTTTTGTCTATTTGTGTTTCTGTCTGTTTGTTCCGACTAATCTCTGAAATGGCTGGACCGATTTTGACAGGACTCTTATTGGCAGGTTGTTGATGTAATAAGGAGTAACTTAGGCTACTTTTATTTTAGAAAAATAAATTTAAATTCCATTTGAACTAAGTCGCACATACAGCTAGTATATCAATAATATTAAACAGAGGCTTATAAAACAATAAAATATAATCTATTGATAGAATTGGATTGTAACAAAATTTTGTCATAAGTTTTTTAAAATTCTACTAATAATACTTAATATATATTTTATTTATTCTTCATACCTCCCTCTGTTATTCCCAAAATATTATTTTATTGCTAAATGGAATGAATGAAGGGAATGTCTACTATTTCCACCTCAACTCTAGTAACTGGTGACATTAGACTAATGCAGGAGAAGTCCCGAATATGTGTTCAAATAATAAACCTACTTTTGTATATTGATTTTATGAATTTTGATGAAGGCTTGATTTTCTTATTTACTTCATCGGTCGTCTAATGTTGCTTACATTAGATCAGATGAAATAGCGTAAGTTCCCACACCATCAGGGATATCTTTCGGGATATACTACTCATCACGACTATTGTTGATGGGAACATAGGTAACATAACATAGGTAAGTACATACCTCAAGAAATGTATCTGTTATCCTAAAATATGTAAAAACGCAATCTCTTGCTACTATAAAATCAATGAAAGGATGGAAACAATTGATATATTTACTTTACTCTTTGAATCATAGCTAAGAAAATAACAATCAAAACTTTGAATGAAAACAATTAAGTAAAAACCAAATGAAGCTTTAATTGACTCCAACGTGTGATACTGACAACCTTCTAACAACTGACACTGATTGACAAAAATAGATACCCCTGATAATTAACCTGTGGTCTTTAGAAATGGTTGACAAAAAGCATTGAATATGAACTTTACGACTTGAAGTTAAGATTTGTTTTATGTATTACATCAAGAATAAACGTATATAGTCGAATGAATACAAAAAGAGAGTACAGTAGAGTTTATGATCTGTGCACAGTATTTATTAATCTGTGATGTCTTCACGTTCTTTGTCGCAATTGCAAAATAGATTCGCTTAAAAACAATATTGCAATGTTTTTTATACTTTACTAAAAGAAATTGTTTTCAATCTAAATGTTGTGAATAAAATAACAATGTTATGATGTCTGTATTCTTCAGGAGAAACAAATACGATGTTTTCACGTGGATATCATACTGTTCTAGTGGAGAAAGTGACATGTGAAATAAGAAAATCACCTTCAATGATGTGGAAGAGGTCGATTGTGCAAGAAACGAATAGGTGCGCTCGCTCCGCAATGGCCCTGGCACTAGCATGTCTCGTTTTCGCTGTGAGTACCGTTTCGAATCTATTATCACCGTCAATGTTTCTACACTTGTTATAGACCATATTGATACCAAGGACTGCATACTCTGTTGTCAACAATGTTATTTGTACATTCAAGTCACGTCCTTTATGAAGTAGGTAGACACAGTACCAAAAATATCATTAGATTTTATTAGATTAGATAGCCTTGGTGCAACTTCCTTTAAAATATTATTAGTGATTGACATCACCAGTTGCTTTTACCTAGATTTTGTACAACAGATTCATAATAGTTGATATATTATGGTATACTGTACTTGTACACACTGAGTGTGTTAGTGAGTGATGTCATTTTGTTTTAGCATACATAAAGTATTTCAGGTATTAATATAAATATAATACATTGTAAATTTTGGGAAAAATCCTATCAGTTTTTGTGTCATATTATTTATTGTTTACCCATTCATAGATATTGGCCAATCACCTAAGGGCAGTATATTTATGGCTGTATTGCCCATTTGAAGTTTGGCTGTGTATTGTAATTCAGTTAGTCACACTAAAACAATGAAGCACAAATACCTATTCAGTCATCTACAAGGTACTCAAACACTTGGAATACTAATGTTTAGCAATATTCTAAACAGTTGAATGGTCTTATATGTATGTGTATATGTAGGGTTGCCAACCATACTTTATAATAACATATACTACTTTATTTTTCGTATTACACTTTATACTCTTACATATAAGTAAAATATGCAAAAATACTTTATTTTCAATCTTTACTGCGATGCGTAAAACAAAGTACTCACTATGGACGAAATTGTATAAAAATGTACTACTGGTTTTGTTTATAATTGAAGATTAAAAACAAATTGTTTATTTATTTATATGGAAATGTAGATTGTCAAACAAGCTTTGCAAGATTTAAAGATAACAAAAAATTATTAGCATGTGCTAAGAGCACACAAAATATATATTTAAAGCAATAAAAATATAAAACTTAAAAATTTTTTTTTTTTCTTATTAAAGTTGGCAACCCTATGTATATGTATTATTGGTATTTATTTGTAAGATGACAGCTAAAGTGTTAATTTCAGATGATTAATAAAGTATTATTTTCTATAATTTTTCATTATAGAATTGGTCATAGAATGTAAGTTATTTGTTGTTATGTTGTACACAACAAAGCAATATTTATTACACTACTTAATTATTATCTAACAACCAATTATTTATTATTTACCTTGTCTTTATATTTATATATACTTATATAATAAAATTGTGATGAAAAACTGTCTGTATGTCGAGTTTCACATAAATACAGTAATGAAATTTTGATAGAATAAATTGATATATTTGGCTAAATATTTAATGTACTAATAGAGTAATGGATGGTATTGCATACATCTTATGTAGTTTCATTTAAAATAATAACAAATTACCAGTATATAAAAAAAATATTAAAAAAATGTAAAATATTTATACATAATATAAAAAAAAACTATTAATAAAAAAATCTTATTATAATGTCAGTAAATACATGACAGATATTATTTATTATTTAGAATTATTTATTATTTAGACTTAATGAGTATATATACACATAGGTCAGAAAAATAATGTACAAAATAATCAAAAACTGTTAAAGCTTATTGTAGCTTGCTGCGCCCATCAGGGCCCATATCATCATCTGCTTCTTCCTTATCCCATTTAATTGGGGTCGGCATAATATGTTTTTCTCTTCCATTCATCCCTGTTTGCAGGGTCAGGGTCCATAGTGCTCTTATAATAATATTATGTCAACCATTATTGTAACACTATGGAATGTAAATAAATAAATAAATATAATATGTTATCTACAAGTGTACATGTGCATAATGTTGACAGCAGAACTGGTTCAATATATAAAACAGTTTTATTGACACACTGGCAGATTGTTAAGTCTAATGTTAGCTGAAGTGCTTCTTCTGTTTAATATCCAGCGCATTCTATGTACATTCACTTAGTGCACTTGAATAGAACATTTAAATGTGACCTTACTTTAAAATTGAATCATCACTAACACTCATCTCTAGGTCTATTTTATTTGTAGTATAGAATAGAAAATCATTTATTAAAATAAACTTAATTTAAGCACTTTTGAATAGTCATAACAATTTTTTTTAATCTACTACTCATTCGGAAAGATGTCTCATCACAAGAAGAATGACTAAGAAACTTGTAGATCTACTATAATATATAAATTTGATCACAGATTTTAGAATAACATTTTTTCTATGACTATGCATAGTCTAAAACAAAAACACTTGGAAGTTTTGTGTCCTGTTCATTAATTATTAATTTTGATTAGGCCTTTTAATCTCCTCTTTTGCATGCTAATGTAGATAAGATCAAACTCACTTCCATCATTAACCATTAACACAAAATAAATAAATAAATCACAGGAGCAGGAGGTCAGGTCAGTTAGCCTTTGATGACAAATTCACCAGCAATTTATCATGATGGTTTCCTGGGGAAGTTGTGTGAAGATCAATCTGCCATAGTGTGTTGCTAGCAATCATGTTATCAGTCCACATTACTAACAATCACCTATAATGGACTGGTGCTGCAATGGATTGGTGGACTGTATGTCTAAATGATGAAAACATGTAGTTTGTGATGTAATATATTAGAATATAGTTGCGTACTATCTAAAGAACAATGGGTGAATAAGTAAGTGAAGCATATCAAGTAACATGACATAAAAAAGGACTGTTCAATATAGAAATTTAAAAATAATAATAATATCAAAGGAGTTCGGCAGTCGGTGGCCAACAGGTGCATCTGCCCGTTCAAATGGTACATCGGTAGTTGATAATAGAATTGGGTTGAAGTCACCTCATCATGTTGAATTAATCGCAGGGAGAGTTCACATGTGGAGGTCAATCTGTCTCGCTACATTGCTACCCATGGGGTCATTATTACTAAAAATCCCTTCCCTCGAGCAGGGCACGTGGCAGGGCGGGCGCGGAGCTGACCTGGTGATCGAGATCCCCGGCGCGGGCGCGGGCGCGGGCGGCGGCGCGGAGCCCGAGGCGGAGGCGGAGGCCGGCGGCCGGTACCGGCTGGACTACCGCCCGCCGCACGGCTCGCCCGCGCCCAACTACACCGTGCCCGCGCGCGCCTCCACCATCAACTTCCAGGGGCTGCCCGGCACCAAGTACCATTTCATGCTCTACTACTCCAACGCTACCTTTGCCGATCTCTTGACGTGGAATCAGACCATTATTACAGGTAAATTCATCACTCTACCGATGGTACACACCTGATGTTTGTAAGTAACATAACTCATTAGTTTCGTTAGAGGAAATAATAAATGTAATGACTAATAATGGATTAAGCAAACAAAATACTTCATATAAGCGCAAAAGAAGGAAAGCTCGAAGTAAAACTATATGTGTTGATAATAGTAGCGTGTTTTATGACTATTATAATTCACTATGTGAACGATATGCTTTTGAATTATAAAGATATACATTATGCACGAAGATTGATACTGGAAAATTACATTAACTAATAGTGAATAAAGTATGCAATTAGATCTACTGACCTTTACAGCATCTCCTCAGTCTTCGCCCCTTGGTAGGATCTTTAACGTAAGCACATTCAGATAAGTGTAACAAATGAATGTTTATTTTTTATCTTTGCGTCACTTGTTTTAGTATAAACTAGCTACCCATCCCACATACATGTATTAATCTGTATTTATATATATAAACCTTCCTCTTGAATCACTCTATCTATTAAAAAAACCGCTTCAAAATCCGTTGCGTAGTTTTAAAGGTTTAAGCATACATAGGGACAGACAGACAGCGACACCGACTTCGTTTTATAGTATGTAATTATTCACAAGATAATTATCACTATTGAATTATTTAATATAACTGTATTAATCACTTGTAATGAATTTAGTTTAGCCGAGCGATGCAATGTTGCCATTTCTATCTGACCTACTAGGAGGGAGTAGTTGTTAGTTCATATATTTCGCAATAGATGGCGCTTTCTCACGATGTAGCAGTGGAGGCACTACAGTAATTTTAGAATTTTGTACAAACGCGGCTGAACAATGATTTTTGAAGTCTTTGGAATCTATTTTGTAAATTCCGTTCTTGTTTTATATTACGCTAGTGGCAATCAAGCATACAGCCTATCTGATGGTAAATGGTTACCGTAGCCTAATTGTAATATCATTCAACTTACATTTGAATTACCAGTACTATTGATCATACCAGTTGAGTTTCTTGCCAATTCTTGTCAACTATAGTAATAATAATAATAATCATTTATTCAGCATCATAATCATTCATTGCCTTGCCTTTATCCCATTATTTGTGGTCGTCGCAGTATGTCATTCTCTACCACTGATCTCCGTCATATATGATAACCGTCATATCTGAGCATACTCTCCTTTTATTAATATCATCTTTCACACAATCCATCTATCTTTTTTAGGGCGTCCTCTCCCTTTACATCCATCCACATTCATATTATACAGTTTCCTTAAGACTTGATCCTCGTTCCTCCGGATAACATCATCCTCAGCATCGTAATACAGAGTAAAAGAGAAAACTTTAAAACGAATATTTCGCTATGAGCTGAAAGGGCCTCCACTCAGCTGGTGCCGCAGCGTGCCGTATTTGTAGTAGCTAGCTGAACAGTAGGGATACTGATAAATAATTTTGATCTTTATGAGTAAATAATTACGACTTTGATTGTATCACCAGCGCCTGAGCCACCAACAAACCTAACAGTGACGCTGGGTCGAAACAAGCAAGCGACGATAGCGTGGTCGCCGCCCGTCCATGGTGACTACACAGGGTTTAGATTTAAGGTAAGTTTATTATATTAGTTATTGCCGCGTATCATAGATCTAAGATCAAGTGCAATCTGTGATGCAATATTAGGTCCACAAGCGATTGAGAACATTCTCTGATATATATCCGAATCGACCTGCGACCATTGGAAGTAAAACGGTGTACTATACTGTAATGCTACGTTTACACTCAGCTGAGTGGGCAGGGAAGTGAGCAGCGCGAGAGTGTAAACACCATACTTCCCACGCCAATGGAGCTGTCACTCGCGCTGCCCGGCTGGCTCCCTTGAATGTCAGTTTTTCGTGCGCGAGTCAAAGGACTGGCAGTGCGAGTGGCAGCGTGTGTTTACATTCAGCCCTCTCGCTCAGTTGTCGCTCGGAAATATTTCTGGCAGCGCGAGTGGCAGGGGAAGCAGCTGAATGTAAACGTAGTATTAGACTAGCGATGCCGTGTATTTCCTGGTAGCGTTGCAGCATGAAAGCGATGTATAGTGAGCGATGTTGCTGTTTATGTAGATTTTTTATAGATGATAAAAGAATGATGCAACCGCCTGCGTTTACGGTTAAGCTGGCGGGGCACCAGTGGAAGATGATACGATGAACATGTGGTCATCAGTCCACATTACTAACAAACCCCTTTCGGACCCTACCTACGACCATTGGAAGTAACGACCTCGCTAGTCTAGAGGTGTAGGACACCCTAGACTAGCGAGGTCGTTACTTATACGTATATATCCTGGTGTATGAGGTAATCAGCTCGGATGAGTAACGGGCGGTGCGTGCAGGTGATCCCGCTGTCGGAGCGCGCGGAGGGGGGCGCGCAGAACATCAGCGTGGAGGGAGCCGGCAACTGGACGCACACGCTGGCGGAGCTGGCGCCCGGCGCCACCTACCAGCTGCACGCCTTCACGCTGCTGCACGACAAGGAGAGCGCAGCCTACGCTTCCAGGAACTTCACCACCAGTGAGTAGCCACCGCCAGCCACATCACCGCCATACATACTACGAGCATTCCTTGTCTTTATTACAAAGTAGCGTAAAGTCTGAATTAACATTTCATTCTTTATTTAATACTAGCTGTGCCCGCGACTTTGTCCGTTTAGTGACCTCGACCAAACAAAGAATAAATATTAAATAAGCTAACCCAAAAAATGCAAAAAAATTAACGATTTTCCATACAAACTTTAATCCCCTTTAGGAATAGAATAGAAAATCATTTATTCAAATAAACTTAATTTAATCACTTTTGAATAGTCATAACATAATAGGTTAAATTTTTTACCTCCTTAAGGGTAACATTTTTACAAACTTTTGTATTTAATGAACAGCCTCAAATATAAGTTTCAAGCTTCTACCTTCAAAAATGACGATTCTTCCATACAACTTACATCTATGGTATGGTGAGGAGGACTTTGAGGACAAAGTCTGTATTCTTGTGTGAATATACAATAAATATTTTTAAACTTTCTGTTTAATACACATTATTTATATTGTTAACATGGTTTTAACACGAAGAAATTCAATGTTTTTGTAGAGAAATTCTAATTTAAATTCATAGCGCTGACAATATTATTTGATTGTGGGTAACGATTTCTATGTTGTGTCTATTGTCTCATGACTATTCCTTGTTAATGTGTATTTACCTAGAACAACATTTATTTAAAAGAGCAACACGCAAGATTCTTGCTCGTTCTTCTTGTGATGAGCCTTCATTCCGAATACGTGGTAGATAAAAAAAAGTAACTTTTCAAAAGTTATATTACGTTAAGTATCAAGATTTAGACACGTCTAAAATAGAAATTCAAGTAACTTTCTATTTTAGACGTGTCTAAACTATACGTAGTCATGTTGACAATATATATAAATCATACAATATGTATCTTTATACACGTGGCAATTTTTTAAATATTTTCTAAAGTACTTGTTTGTTGTCTATACTGATCATTTTCCATTTCCCTGGCATACTCAAGAGTGGACATAAAAGGTGAGTCTACTTTCGGTCAGGTGCGGCGGATGGTCACCATCGCCATGCAACCGCTGGTGAGCGTCCGTTGCACATTGTCTGTACATATCAACTTTTAGGCTATGTTTAATAATAATTGTTAATACCAATTTGAATTATTAAGTTAGGCTTTGATCCAATTACCCGGGGTGGCTGCCCCCGGAGTAGACTGCGGGTTCGCCCCAAGGCCCCAACCTATGGTACTTACAACAAAAAATAATTTTGAGCTAGAACAATTTTGACGGGATCTTCAATATCAGGTAGCTAATTACAAGGCTACATTTATTTTTAAATTTTAGTTATATTTATTATAATGAATGAAATGACCCTTCCTTTCCTCTGGTAATCGTTTAATATTTTTATAGTTTACTAGCTGTACCCGCGACTGCAACTGCGAATTTAACTTTATTTTTCTAGAACAAAAGTAACCTAAGTTACTTCTTATTACATCAGCTACCTGCAAAAAGTCCCATCAAAATCGGTCCAGCTATTTCAGAGATTAGCCGGAACTAACAGACAGATAGACAGATTTTTTTTTAAAAAATGTTATTTTTGGTGTATGTACCGTATGTATATTTATATGCATGTAGTAAAAAACGGTTATTTCAATATTACAAACAGACACTCCAATTTTATTTATATGTATAGATACTTTTATTACAGTAGTACAAACTATGATATTGCGTTTATTTGTGTATCGAAGTGACTCCGTGTGTTGCCAACATCACATTGTTAATTTTATTTGTCGTCAATAGATGGCGCGGACAAATAAAAAGTTAAATTCCACGCGAACGTAGTCTCTGGTAATAGATAGTGATGTTTTAAAAATAAATATATGTTATTGAATGCTTCCGGTCTGCTCCGATTTTCGGTACCTCGGTTCAGTTATTCAGAACAATGCCGACATAGACCACGATGTAAGAACAGAATTAGTGCGGGATGGATGAAATGGCGACAGGTCTCGGGAATTATATGCGACCTCCGAATGCCCTTGAAACTAAAGGGTAAAATTTAGAAATCTATCATCAGACCTGTCATTTTGTATGGATCTGAATGTTGGGCCGTAAAGGGGATGGACGAAAGGCGTGTGCATGTGGCAGAAATGCGAATGTTAAGATGGATGTGTGGGGTCACCAGGAGTGACAGAATAAGGAATGTGTATATACGAGGAAGTTTGAAAGTTGCACCGGTTATAGAAAAGTTGCGAGGTAACAGATTGAGCTGGTATGGCATGTTATGCGGAGGAACGAGGATCATGTCTTATGGAAAGTGTATAATATGAATGTGGATGGATGTAAAGGGAGGGGACGCCCTAAGAAAAGATGGATGGATTGTGTGAAAGATGATATGAATAAAAGAAGAGTATGTTCAGATATGACGACCGATAGAGAGCAGTGGAAGATAATGACAACTGCGCCGACCACAAATAATGGGATAAAGACAAGGCAATGATGATGTTATTGAATCTTCAAGTAAGGACTTACTACTACTACTACTACTACATACTTATCTGTAATTTATAATTAATTGTTGTATATTCTACCGCAATTGGTCTTGTCTCACCAGTATAAGGAAAACTATTTTAAAATATTTATATATTATATTTTAATATTATTTTTCTTCTTCATACCATGATTATTTGTAAGACATTCCGGCCTGTTCGATAGTTGAAATATTGTTTCAGTAAATTTCATCGGATGAGTGGAATGAAGTACCTGCCGAGGTTTTGTCGAGAGACTACAGCATGGGGTTATTCAAGAAGGGTATATTAAGGTTTCTTAAGGGTCGGCAACGCGTATGTGACACCTCTGGTGTTTCAAGCGTCCATAGGCTACGGTAACCGGTTACCATCAGATAGGCCGTATGCATGTTTGCCACCTAAGTGGTATAAAAGAAATAAACCTTAAAGTTATTATCTTAAAGTTATATCTCTCAGGACAATTCACACAGCGCCATCTAGTCCCAAGCTAAGCAGAGCTTGTGTTACGGGTACTAGACAACTGATATAAATACATGGATACATTTTTTTTGTAAATAAATACATATTATACATAGAAAACACCCAGACCGATACAAACAATCATACTCATGAATACAAATGTTTGTACCGTGCGAGGAATCGAACCCACGACCATCGGATAGTAAAGCAGTGTTCTAAACCACTAGACCACCGAGGTTGAGATATGTTGATACGACATTGACCACAATGAAGGAGATGTTTTACATATTTATTATTTTTACATATATTTATTGTTTTATATATTTATTATATTATATATAAGGACTCGCGATAATTAATGTAGATAGTGACATTAATAATCCATTACTAACAATTATAAATTACAGATATCATATTGTTATTTTACTTACTATGACTATAATAATAAATTGAAATTAAATTAATATTATATTTGTATTAAATTAATATTATATTCTCCCAAATTTGAATTTAAATGCATCTATATTATTGTAAACATGTACAACATTTATTTGAAAAGAATATGAGCTGAGTTTCTCATCAGTTCTCATATCGAAATCATTCCGAACTGACGATATATTTTTTTATTAAAATTTACTAAGCTATAATCTTTTTTTTTCTAAAATGTATTAAAAAAAATTATAGTAATACAAAAAAACTTGACGTTTATAAGTGTCTAAAGTGAATAAATATTTTTATATGATTTGATTGCTATTATTTGCAAATTTGTTCACTTCAGTAGTAATAAAATCTATGTAAATGGTAAAAGAATAAGCCGGCGCGTTTGTCATGTTATTCATGATGATGATTTTTAATGAATATTGAGGGCTGACTGAAACTAGCGTATTATAGGTGCGCCTCATTGAGCTTGTGCTTATATCAGCCACAGCTGTAGGCTGCTGGGGCAGCTACTATTGACAACATTGTATGTTTTTTTTCTTGTTTTTGTGTACACAAAAATTTAATCTGTTAATGTTGTTAAATAAAACTTATATATCTATATATTACAACTAGCAGACCCGGCCACGTGTTGCTATAACTAAGGTTCTTGAATAAAATAATATTGCTACTATAAATTGAGATAGCTTACATCTCAACTTATAGTCGCAATATTTCTATCCGACCTTTCAAATTGCACACAATGTGCAAATCAAATTTGCAATCGATTCAGTAGTTTAGGAGTCCATCGCGGACAAACAACGTGACACGTAATTGTTATACATAAAGATTACAATAACTTTGTAAGCAAAACTACATATAAATAGGCGGCTTTATTATAAAAATAGTTTCGCAATAGGTTCATGATACATTTTGTGTGTCCCCCAGGACCGAACACGCCGGGCAAATTCATAGTGTGGTTCCGCAACGAGACCACGCTGCTGGTGCTGTGGCAGCCGCCCTACCCGCCCGGAGCCTACACCCACTACAAGGTACCCATACAGACTGATGCCTATAGCACACGTGTAACATCTAGTTTAAGATATCAGGATCCTTATTTTGTATTGCGCAACTTTCTGCCATTAATGTCTATCTGTGGGACACAGTTACCTAGAAATAATAATTGCTTTTAATAATGTCTAGTAAGACACATCCAATATTGTTTACTAAGCACTGCTGTGTCTAAACTGTGTCACCCCACCTTCCACTTTCATGGGTGATCTTAGGCTTGGGGAACAGTTGAATGCTACTTATTCGTCTATGACCTATGGTGTTGATTATGTGGGACCAGTGTTAACATTGAATCGTAAAGGAATGGGCGCTAAATCCGTTAAGTCAATAAATATAAAAACAAATGTTTTCGTGCATGTTTCATGACACGCACAGCACATTTGAAACTTGAAATGGATCTATCCACTGAAGCATACATTATCGTTTTGAAACAATCTGTTTTGCATCATGATAGACCGCCTAAATTCAATTGTCACAGATGCTACAAACGAATTTCCAAATTATTATCTAATTGTTGCAATAAACGCTTCATGAGAAGAGGTCACAGTTTCATTTAAAAACACTTACTTATCAAAAAACAAATTAACATAATTTCTTGGTTATTTAGTATATAAGATCAATATTTATATGTACATATTGTCAGTCAATTACCATCTGTAATATACAACGTTTCGACCAACAACATCGTATCAGATACACGCAACAGTTCCCAAATAGTTTTTGCTGCGTACCACTTCAAAAAAGACCTCAAATCTTGCGTACCCCTTATTGTAGCAATCA
This sequence comes from Achroia grisella, assembly GCF_030625045.1. Taxonomy (NCBI): domain Eukaryota; kingdom Metazoa; phylum Arthropoda; class Insecta; order Lepidoptera; family Pyralidae; genus Achroia; species Achroia grisella. The sequence continues at coordinate 198,597 of NW_026713046.1, read as the reverse complement.
CACTAATATTATAAATGAGAAAGTTTGTGAGTGTGCGTGTATGTTTGTTTTACTGATAGCCGCACGTACCCCTGGAGGTAATGATGCAACTTCACGTACCCCTGGGGGTACGCGTACCACTAATTGGGAAACACCGATCTAGTTGACTAACTTCAACTATTATGTACTCTCCTTTTTAATTTTGTAATTGTGGTTGTAGAAATATAACATAATTATTATTATTATAGAGACTCCACTCTCGAGCACCGAGGCCAAGGCTAATCCCCTAGCAGTGCCCCACACACGGGGGCAGACCCATCTAGTTGTTAGGGCACCATAATGTTGTATTATTAAACTATTAAATATAATAGTTGTATATGTCACGTAACACTTATAACTTCCTTAGCTTTTTTAAAATAAATCTAAATATATATAACTCAAAGGTGACTGACTGACATAGTGATCTATCAACGCACAGCCCAAACCACTGAACGTATCGGGCTGAAATTTGGCATGCAGGTTGATGTTATGACGTAGGCATCCGCTAAGAAAGGATTTTGATTAATTCTACCCCCAAGGAAATAAAATATTTTATTAACATTCAGCTAGATATTATGACGTATCTGCTAAGAAAGGATTTTGATAAATTCCACACCTATATATAAATTAAAGGGATAAATTAACGCGAAGCCGCAGGCAAAAGCTAGTGACAGATAAAACTCTTCTCCAGAGAAACTATCTTGTTTCGATCCTTACAGTCTTTTCGTCTTCAAGTAATGAATACACACACTGAAATTTTCGCAATTAAATATTTATTACAGATTTATGTATATTTGTTGTATGTATAGTATAAATAAATATTTAAAGTATCATTATATGTTTCTATAATATGTTTCTATTCTTAATTTACGATTAAATATGTAGGTATTTTATTGTCGACGCCCCCACTACATATAAAGTGAATCATTCTAATATATATATGGAATTAATGATATATAATAACCGCATGTCAGAATGTAGAGAATGTATAAACAATTAATTTACAATAACAGTTAATTTAAACAAAAATGGTCGCGTATTTTGTTACTGTGATTACACTGCTCGGGATCTCCTTGTTGGCAACTATTTGGGTTAGATTCCAAATATTTACTACTAGCTGTTCCCGTGACTTCGTCCGTGTGGAATTTAACTTTATTTTTTTTAATTAATAGTATCCTAAGTTACTCTTTATATACATCAGCTACCTGTCAATAAAAGTCCCGTCAAAATCGGTCCAGCCATTTCAGAAATTAGCCGGAACTAACAGACAGACAGACACAAAAATTCTAAAAAGTGGTTTTTGGTATATGTACCGTATTTATATATTCATATGTATGTAGTAAAAACGGTTATTTATATTTAATATTACAAAAAGACACTCCAATTTTATTTATATGTATAAATGTCAATTATTTGTATTTATATTAGTTTCCGATGTTATACGTGGATATAAGGAGGCGCTGGGGCAGCTTCGATCGGATAAGCTTCCCGGGCCGAGTGGCGGTCGTGTGTCCCTAACATAAGATAATCCGAGCTTCCTTCACGAAAGTATGAACTGGTGCACTTGAGAGGAGGGGTCTCAAGTACGCCAGTTCATATTGCCGTGTGATAACGTGTACATATCGGCGGGCAGGTGTCGATCGTGCCGCCGGACGCGCAGGAGTCGGAGCAGTACGTGGAGAAGGAGGGCGAGCCCCCCGGGCCCGCGCAGGCCGCCTTCAAGGGGCTCGTGCCGGGCCGGCCCTACAACATCTCCGTGCAGACCGTCTCCGAGCAGGAGATCTCCGCGCCCACCACCGCGCAGTACCGCACCGTGCCCCTCAGGCCCCGCAACGTCACCGTCCGCGCCCGGGAGACCGCCGCCACCGTGCGCTGGCTGCCCCCGGCCGACGACAGGTGCCCCCACCTACCCTACTACCCCGACACTCTTCATTCTTTTCTACCTACTGACACCGTTGCAGTAAAGTGATTCTACGCACGATGGAGGATCGCCGTTCATCTAGATGATCGTGATGATATTTTAGTTTCTGGAAGATAATGTGATATTGTGTCTACAAATGAAATCTACTCCGACTGACAAATTAGAGTGGATTCAATATACATTACAATATTTTATTGTTTCCCCGGTTGCAGTGAATTCGAGCGGTACCAGATCTCGGTGTCGGCGGCGGCGGGGGCGGGCCCCGGGGGCCCGGGTGGGGGCGGTGGGGGCGGGGGCGGGGGGCGGCGCCCCGCCCCGCAGCTGCGTCCCCGCGGGGATCCCCCCGAGTGCTCGTTCGAGGGTCTGGAGCCGGGCGCGCACTACACGGCCGTCGTCAAGACCATGTCCGGGAAGGTCACCTCCTGGCCAGCCACCGTCGACTTCACGCTCAGTCAGTACCCGCTCCTTACTCACTAACGCTCTCTAGCTCGCACCACCTTTAACTTTTGTTTACCATCTTGAGAACTAGTGACGCAAATAGTTGGGAATAAGAGGAAAATATGGATGTATATATATATATATATAAGGAAATTGCTATGTAATTTTACAACAACGGAGTTAGAGTTGTAAGTTTAGACATGTCCTCTATTTATCTTATTAGTGTTGTATTTGTTATGTCCAATGAATAATCCGAACACCATATATATTGTCACTCTTATCGATTTCCAGTCATAAACCCTGTAGCGACTAGCTACTATGACCAATTTCCCCCTGATTGAAAACTTGTATAATGGTTAAACTACTTGTATTAAAAAAAATATTATTTTTAATAAATATAGACTGTACATCTTTAAAGTTCATTACAATTTTTATTAAGGGTATAAATTTATAAAACAAATTATTAAATAGGTTTCTTAAATTGTGACTGATATGAACTTTATAGTAAAAATGCGCAAAGTAAATTTTTAGAATACAAACAAAATATAAAGTTCACGAGGGTCCTGCTCCTCAACTCACCCTTGAAACCTTACATCTTTAAAGTTCATTACAATTTTTATTAAGGGTATAAATTTATAAAACAAATTATTAAATAGGTTTCTTAAATTGTGACTGATATGAACTTTATAGTAAAAATGCGCAAAGTAAATTTTTAGAATACAAACAAAGTATAAAATTCACGAGGGTCCTGCTCCTCAACTCACCCTTGAAACCGCGGTTGGCTTTTATTAAGCTTCTTAATACAATTATCTTAATCATTTTAGAAGTTTTCGCCCGAGAGAAAATGATTGATGAAATTAGGCATGACATATTTATTTTCTTATACGGGATCACTTGTATTGCCATTCAAGTGACATTTGTATTCATGAGTATGATTGTTTGTCTCGGTCTGGGTGTTTTCCATGAATATTATGTACGTATTTATAAAAAAATATATCTAAGTATTTATATCAGTTGTCTAGTACTTATAACATAAGATCTGCTTACCGTGATACTAGATGGCGCTGTGTTAATTGTCAAAAAGTAAATAGATAAGCTCGTAGGACATTTGGATATAATAGTATAAAGCACTAGCTGTCCCGGCAAACGTTGTTTTGCCATATAAATTAAGAACGCTATAAAAAATAGGGGTTGGTGATAGAAGGGTGAAAATTTAGGGTTGTATGTATTTTTTAATGACACAATAAAAAAATATAAATTTAAAAAATAGACACAAAAAATAAAAAATAAATGTTACGGGTGGACAACCCTTATCACTTAGGGGTATGAAAAATAGATAGTAGCCGATTCTCAGACCTGCTGAATATGCATATAAAATTTCATAAAAATCGATCAAACTGTTTGGGAGGAGTATGGTAACTAACATTGTGACACGAGAATTTTATATATAAGACTAGCTGTCCCGGCAAACGTTGTTTTGCCATATAAATTAATAACGCTATAAAAAAATAGGGGTTGATGATAGAAGGGTGAAAATTTAGGATTGTATGTATTTTTGTATGTTGTATCATAAAAAAGAAACTAAAAATTTTGTCTAAAATATAAAAAAAAAATTTAGAGGTGGACTACACATCTATTTTTCATCCCCCTAAATGTCCCTAACATTTAGATGTTGGCCGATTCTCAGACCTACTCAATACGCTCACAAAATTTCATGAGAATCGCCGTTTCGGAGGAGTATGGGAACGAAAACTGTGACACGAGAATTTTATATATAAGATGTAGGTACAAACAAAGTAATATTTAAAAACAATTAATAATTATAGATTTAGTCGAATGGATCTTACATATGTGATACATGTTTGTCGCACGGTCAATTTGATACCGTTTTACAAGTACTGTAATATGATGTGTGTGGTGTGCAGAACCGCTCCCGGTGCGAGATCTAGCGGCCGAGCACGTGGGGGATACAGTGCGGCTGAAGTGGACGCCCGCACCCGGCAGCGTACAGGACGAGTACAAGGTTCGTGTCCCGCCGTGACATATGTCTACTGGGGACCCCGCACTAGGGGAGACACCGCCATAGGCCACTCACTACGCCAGTTTCGAGGCGTTCGGGTTCCCACCTTCATGAAGGAGGACTTATGGGCGAAGGGAGTGGTGTATCGGCTCCACCGTGGCAAATTACCGTCCTCAGTGCCATGGCCACACAGACAATTTTATATTACTACTAGCTGTTAGCTACCCGCGACTTCGTCCGCGTGGAATTTTATTTTATTTTTCTAATATAAAAGTAGCCTAAGTTACTCTTTATTACATCAGCTACCTGTCAAAAAAAAGTCCCGTCAAAATCGGTCCAGCCATTTCAGAGATTAGCCGGAACAAACAAACAGACAGACAAAATTTAAAAAAAAAATGTTATATTGGTGTCTGTGCCGTATTCATATTCATAGGCATGTATTATAAATGGTTATTTCAATATTATAAACAGACATTCCAATTTTATTTATATGTATAGATTATAATATTAATTGATATATATGTTAGTTTATAAATGTTCATAATATGGGCTATTAGTAGCCTAAAATAAATACATACCTTCTGGGTATTGGCCTAATCTGTGAGGAACGCTCACTGAAACGCACGCATTCTCTTGCCCCCTACAAATTATTATTCTGCTCCTTGTCCTCTCTGCTCGCTGTCTCCCCAATCTGGGGTGGTAGAAGAAACATAACGGCTTCGATGCCGGACGACAGTCCGTCTTCTTCGGCGTCTCTTTTTGAATGCATGCTAGAGCAGTTTCCCCGGCGCCGTCTGGCATGACGTCTCCTCTTGAACTCATGTATGACGATCCCTGCTCACTCCTCCACATATTATTCCAACTCCTTCACTGTCCGAGCTATTCGCCTCTGGAACTCTATCACTCTCCATTCGATCAGCTCAAACATAAGCATCATTTAAAAATAGACTAAGATCTCATTATTTCTCTTCATAGTACACGTTTTTATTTGTTTTTTCTTATTTCCAATATGTAGTATATATGTATGTATGTACGTCCCCACCGGGGCCCCAGGGCCCCCGGCGCTGCCGACACAGAAATCTGGTACCGCTCGATTTCGTTGCAATATGTAGGTTTATATATTTATCCCTAATGTATGTATGTATGTTTAGTAGTATAGTAAATAGTGTCTTATGTGGATGTTAAGGAGCTCCGTATCCGTAACTGAATCCGAAATAAAAGTTTCGGACAATATCGGATAGGGGTGGAGCCTAATTGAGAAATGTTATGTAACTATTTTATTAGCTATCTGTATTTTGAAATTCCTTAAAAAAATAATATCTTTAACCGAAATTATCCGAAATCAACGGATAATCCGAAATAATTTCATATCCGCATCCGTATCCGGTATAATAATCATTCCTACATCCGAAACCTATCCGTATCCGAAATTACATATCCATAACATCTCTGGTCTTATGTGTGCCACCTACCTATTCTATGTACAGAAGTCCACTCTTCTAGGTCGTCTGTAAGATCGCTTTCAGCGATAAGAGCGCCTTTTGTAATGAGTGTATTTTGTTAGTGTTTCACCTGTGTAGATAATAAAGAGTTGTGAACTGTGGTCCGCGCAGGTGTCGTACCAGGAGGCGGGCCCGGCGCGGGACGACAGCAGCTCGCTGACCACGCCCGCCCACACCCACACCCTCGAGGCGCTGCTGCCCGGCCGGAACTACACCATCACGGTCAGACGCTCTACGAAATATACTACCGCATCACCCAGTGACTCGTTTTAAGACTTAAGTTTCAATTGATGAGATATGCCAGTGAAGTTACCGGGTACGGTGGCGCGAGATCTTAATCCTTCTGAATAGTAATATCCGAGTGATATGACGAACGTCACGTAATGACGTGACTGTAAAGTAGCGAAAGGCGACGACTAGTTTACCATCAAATATAAGGAATAGTAGATTCAGCGAACGTATTTCACCAAATACTGTTTTATTATATTAACTATGTACCCTATATAACGAGATGACTGCGAACAGAGATGAATGGAAGAGAAAAACATATTCCGCCGACCACAAATAAATGAGATAACGTAAAAACAGATGATGATGTACCCTATATAAATAGGTTAATTTTCACTGGTTTTTCTTCTCCATAGATAACTTTCAAAAAAGTTATACAATGTCACAAGTTTATTTACATAATTAAGGTTAAAGTGAATTATGTTTTTGTATCTGCGCAGTGAATAACTTTGACGCGTCGTTATCTAGTAATAATTTTCTACTGCACACAACTAAACAAACTCACGAACTGATCACGGCTAGTGCAACCTAGTTGAAACATTGAGAGAGGTAAAGATTTTTATTTAATTTAAAATTATTCATTTCACGACATACCTATTAATGTAAATAATGTGTGTTAATCACGAAAAGTTTGAAAATGTTAATTATTCAATTTAAATATTCTATGAGTTTGCATCGTACATTAATATTTCGTAACGTTAACATTTTATTTTACATTTCACATTTCATTTAAAATCAGTTCGCATTCGGTCATCAAGGACGCCGCGCGTGCTCATTATAATTATGAATCAGTTATATTTTAAGTTTCAATATACAGTTTTAATCAAGTTTGTATCAGTATCATTTATCAGTTTTACCTATCAGAATGTGTATAGTTTCGGTACAACCCGAACAAATATATAATACTGGGTGAAACTCTCTCGGGCACATACAGTACGTCGTACTGCTCCATACTCATTACAAATCGATTAGGGTCCATTAGCACGTAGGAGAGGGTCCACATCTCTTCTTTAAATATATATACACATAATAAATGTATGTCGTATGCTTTCCGACATGTCAGTCCATGAGTGCATTATTTTTCGCACTGTACCACGACAATGGTCGCGGTGGAGTGGTGAGGTGTGGCGTGCGGTGCAGGTGGCGGCGGTGTCGCGCGGCGCGGAGTCCAACGAGAGCTGGGTGAGCGTGGCCACCCGGCCCCTGGCGCCCGTGCTGCTGGCCGCCACGCCGCTCGCACGGGCCCTCACCCTCGCCTGGCACTCCGACGTCAACTCGCGCCAGGAGAGGTACCTGCTGCGGTACCGGCGCCGCCGCCCGCCGCCCGCCGACGACTACCTCACGGTACGCACCACGCACACTCTCACATCACTCGCCTGCCACTCCGACGTCAACTCGCGCCAGGAGAGGTACCTGCTGCGGTACCGGCGCCGCCGCCCGCCGCCCGCCGACGACTACCTCACGGTACGCACCACGCACACTCTCACATCACTCGCCTGCCACTCCGACGTCAACTCGCGCCAGGAGAGGTACCTGCTGCGGTACCGGCGCCGCCGCCCGCCGCCCGCCGACGACTACCTCACGGTACGCACCACGCACACTGTCACATCACTCGCCTGCCACTCCGACGTCAACTCGCGCCAGGAGAGGTACCTGCTGCGGTACCGGCGCCGCCGCCCGCCGCCCGCCGACGACTACCTCACGGTACGCACCACGCACACTGTCACATCACTCGCCTGCCACTCCGACGTCAACTCGCGCCAGGAGAGGTACCTGCTGCGGTACCGGCGCCGCCGCCCGCCGCCCGCCGACGACTACCTCACGGTACGCACCACGCACACTGTCACATCACTCGCCTGCCACTCCGACGTCAACTCGCGCCAGGAGAGGTACCTGCTGCGGTACCGGCGCCGCCGCCCGCCGCCCGCCGACGACTACCTCACGGTACGCACCACGCACACTCTCACATCACTCGCCTGCCACTCCGACGTCGACTCTACTAGTTGTTACCCGCGGCTGCGCTCGCATTGAATCCATTAAATAAGTATACTACTAGGTACCTTCATTGCTGGCTGCTCGATGGCGCTGAAGCAGCAAAATGTAAGTATTTTATTTTTTGTTTTTTATATAGATTTGCTTTTTAATAAAAAGTATCCTATGTTGATTCTAATACCTTCAAGAACATGTGTACAAAATATTATGATGATCATTTTTTTTATTAATTTTATTTGTATCTCTGTTGGGTCACATATTTTTTCTTTTTGGATTATAAATATATTATCTAGTACTTCAGCCGCGATTTGATACAGCCAAAGTTTTAATTGCTTAATATGTTCCTCTGGAGGGGATGCTAAATTATCGAAATAAATATATATATATTATATTATATTATAGTTATATACGTAGGTAAATGGATAAATAAAAACATCACTTTCATATTTATAATATTATTCTACATTGAGCCTAGTGCTCATCGTGCGTTATCTGACACTCAAAGAACAACAAGGCAATTATTGTATGTACATATGCCTCCGTAATATTTACTTTGGAATTTACGCATGGAACGTATGGAATTGAACTTTATTTTTCTAAAATAAAAGTAGCCTAACTAAAAATTATTATGTTCGTCTTAATTTATTCGTTTCTTTAAGTACTGATAGGTTCAAACTTAATTTAGGATTAACACAACAGACAGTATTTTCACAGTATATAAAATTTCATAATACATAGCACCCCTCCGATCGATCCCCCGTCCAATTCAAACGGGGATCGATATTACGACGGCCTGAGCCGAGGTTCGAACCCCTAGTGGTCGAAGCCCTCAGACTAAAGTCGTATCCGACAGGCAGGAGTTGGCCTTCAGCCGCTCCATAAGTCCTTCCGCGGTTTTGGAGTGCCATCTGCACTCGCCCCATAACGTCCGGTGAAGCTGAAAGGCCAGCTGCGGCCAACAGCATTAGAGTATTCCGAAAAAAAATATATAGTATTAAGTGATTACGTTCATAAAGTGTCCTACATGTAACGCACTGTGCCCGCCAGCTGGAGACCAAGGACACGAACGTGACCCTGACGAACCTGTACCCGGGCGCGGTGTACGAGATCCAGGTGCAGGCAGTCAGCCACGGACTCTACAGTGAGCGGCACACAGTACTCAAGCCAGTCCGTGAGTATACTGTTGCTGATCAATAATAATAATAATCTCTGGACATCCACATAGCTATGACAATATTATCTAATTGCACTAAGAATGAATGCCTAGCAGTTTCTATGTGGATTACTGCATACCTCTTGTTATTGTGTAATTATTTATATAAAAAAACTATTCAAAAGAACACACAAGTATCTTGCTCATTCTTCTTGTGATGAATTTGCGTTCCGAATGAGTGGTAGAATAAAAAAATATGACTATTCAAAAGTGCTTGTAATGAGTTTATTTCAATAAAGATTATTTTTATTTCTATTTCTATGTGTATATATATATAAGATCTAAGTTATGTGTATCTGGACGTGTCACTTGAATAACAATAAGTACCTACTACTATTGTACTATGTGCTTGTGTCATTCATAAAATGTTTTGTTTTCATGCTGTTCAAAGGATAAGGAGTTTTGTAAGTTGTCAAAAGTTTAAAAAAATCAAATATGTTCCCGCGAAGTCGTCCGCGTGGAATTTACCTTTATTTTCCTAAAATAAAAGAATTTCTCTAAAATAATAGTAACCTAAGTTACTCCTTATTACATCAGCTACCTGCCAAAAAAAAATCGTCAAAATCGGTCCAACCATTTTAAAGATTAGCCGGAACAAACAGACAGACAGACAAAAATTGTAAAAAATTATATATATGCATGTAATAAAAAAGGGGTATTTCAATATTATAGACAGACATTCCAATTTTATTTATATGTATAGATTTGCATTAAATAATATAAAAATTACAGAAAGAAGTATGAAATAATTGTCATTTTCTGTAATATGGCTGTAATTGCAATTAAAAGCAATTTGATAAATAATTATAGTTTTGTATACATAGAATGTACCATTTATGGGGAGTATTAGAGATTACAAATGTTCGTTTTGTCGGGTAAAATAACTGCAAATTTGTTGCAAGAAATTGTCGAGATGAAGCGGTCTTAACTCTTTTGAACTTGAACGTTTTGCCCCGGCTTAAGGAAATACATAGTAACCTGGTCGATACGTAAACCTACGGATAACGTATCGGTCGATGAAATAATATTACCGGTCGCAGGCCCGCTGCCGCCGCAGTCGCTGCGGGTGTCGCGCGTGTCGTCGACGTCCGCGGAGGTGGAGTGGGCGGGCCCCGGGGAGGGCGCGGTGGGGCGGTACGTGCTGCAGGTCCGCGCCGGGGAGCGCGCCCCCTGGACGGCGCCGGCCCTGGACGGGGGGGGCGGGGGGGGCGGGGCCCCGCGCTACCTGCTGGCCGACATGACGCCGGGCGAGCGCTACGAGCTGCGGCTCGACTCCGCCAGCGACGACGCCGCCGGGGACGTCGCGCTCAGCGGACACCCGCTCCACGCCTACCACACAGTCCGTCAGTACCCTCCTCGACTGACACCTCGTACTACCACTACGAACCTATATAACTGTTTGGACACCCGCTCCACGCCTACCACACAGTCCGTCAGTACCCTCCTCGACTGACACCTCGTACTACCACTACGAACCTATATAACTGTTTGGACACCCGCTCCACGCCTACCACACAGTCCGTCAGTACCCTCCTCGACTGACACCTCGTACTACCACTACGAACCTATATAACTGTTTGGACACCCGCTCCACGCCTACCACACAGTCCGTCAGTACCCTCCTCGACTGACACCTCGTACTACCACTACGAACCTATATAACTGTTTGGACACCCGCTCCACGCCTACCACACAGTCCGTCAGTACCCTCCTCGACTGACACCTCGTACTACCACTACGAACCTATATAACTGTTTGGACACCCGCTCCACGCCTACCACACCGTCCGTCAGTACCCTCCTCGACTGACACCTCGTACTACCACTACGAACCTATATAACTGTTTGGACACCCGCTCCACGCCTACCACACAGTCCGTCAGTACCCTCCTCGACTGACACCTCGTACTACCACTACGAACCTATATAACTGTTTGGACACCCGCTCCACGCCTACCACACAGTCCGTCAGTACCCTCCTCGACTGACACCTCGTACTACCACTACGAACCTATATAACTGTTTGGACACCCGCTCCACGCCTACCACACAGTCCGTCAGTACCCTCCTCGACTGACACCTCGTACTACCACTACGAACCTATATAACTGTTTGGACACCCGCTCCACGCCTACCACACAGTCCGTCAGTACCCTCCTCGACTGACACCTCGTACTACCACTACGAACCTATATAACTGTTTGGACACCCGCTCCACGCCTACCACACAGTCCGTCAGTACCGCGCCCTCCTCGACTGACACCTCGTACTACCACTACGAACCTATATAACTGTTTGGACACCCGCTCCACGCCTACCACACAGTCCGTCAGTACCCTCCTCGACTGACACCTCGTACTACCACTACGAACCTATATAACTGTTTGGACACCCGCTCCACGCCTACCACACAGTCCGTCAGTACCCTCCTCGACTGACACCTCGTACTACCACTACGAACCTATATAACTGTTTGGACACCCGCTCCACGCCTACCACACAGTCCGTCAGTACCCTCCTCGACTGACACCTCGTACTACCACTACGAACCTATATAACTGTTTGGACACCCGCTCCACGCCTACCACACCGTCCGTCAGTACCCCGCGCCTCACCCCTCTGTACTCGTACTCTACTCCACCCTGCGACTGACACCTCGTACTACCACTTAGTACCTATATATGTGTTTGGACACCCGCTCCACGCCTACCACACAGTCCGTCAGTACCCTCCTCGACTGACACCTCGTACTACCACTACGAACCTATATAACTGTTTGGACACCCGCTCCACGCCTACCACACAGTCCGTCAGTACCCTCCTCGACTGACACCTCGTACTACCACTACGAACCTATATAACTGTTTGGACACCCGCTCCACGCCTACCACACCGTCCGTCAGTACCCCGCGCCTCACCCCTCTGTACTCGTACTCTACTCCACCCTGCGACTGACACCTCGTACTACCACTACGGACCTATATAACTGTTTGGACACCCGCTCCACGCCTACCACACAGTCCGTCAGTACCCTCCTCGACTGACACCTCGTACTACCACTACGAACCTATATAACTGTTTGGACACCCGCTCCACGCCTACCACACCGTCCGTCAGTACCCTCCTCGACTGACACCTCGTACTACCACTACGGACCTATATAACTGTTTGGACACCCGCTCCACGCCTACCACACAGTCCGTCAGTACCCTCCTCGACTGACACCTCGTACTACCACTACGAACCTATATAACTGTTTGGACACCCGCTCCACGCCTACCACACAGTCCGTCAGTACCCTCCTCGACTGACACTTCGTACTACCACTACGAACCTATATAACTGTTTCATCGTAACTTTTTCTATCGAAGTACTCGTCGCTGACCCCGACTTTTTTCGATAAAGAGTAGGGCACTGGCGATATCGGGACCTCGAGACCCCTTTCTGTACAAAAAAAAAAAATAACTGTGTGTGAGAGTTAAAAATCTTTAAAATAAAACATCGATTGGAGTTGAAACTCGTTCAAAGATTTATCTTCCGACACACCAGTCGCTTCGTACACATTTCAAAATTCATAGATAGACATCCATTGAGTTGCTAAACAACTTATTTCATTTAACAACTGAAATTTACAATGCTTATAAAATTTAATAAATATTTCCATTAAATAATAAATTTAAATATATATAACTCAAGGGTGTTCCATTGACACACAACGAATTCCACCTAGAATTCGTAAGTGATGCTTACGGCATAGCTGTACAGGTCCGAACCCGGTGTCGAACGTGGCGCAGCTGGCCGACACGCGCAACATGACGCTGGAGTGGCCCCGCGCCGGCGGACGCGTGGACTGGTACGAGCTGAGCTGGCAGCCGCTCCTGCAGCCCGGGGCCTGCCCCGAGCCGGCGGCGGAGCCCCGCGCGCCGCCCGGGGCGTCCCCCTGGCCGTCGCCGGAGCCCCGCCGCCTGCGGCTGCAGCCCGCGGCGCCGCCCGCGCGGCTGGAGCGCGCGCTGCTGGACGGCCTGCAGCCCGGCCTCGGGTACAACGTCTCCATCGCCGCGCACTCCTACAACCTCACCAGCGAAGTCTTCACCATGGAAACCAGGACGCGTACGTACACCACCCGCTCCGGTTTTATGAATATGTCACGACCGAGGCTTATAATAATGAAAGTCCCCTACTATAACACTTACAGAGCGAAGAAAGGGAACTGTTAGTAATGTGGACTGATAACTTATTGCTAGCAATGTACCATGTCAGGTTGACCTCCACTCGATTCCGCCTGGAAACCATCATGATAATTTCCTGGTGCATTTCTCACGATGGGCTAACTGATCTGACCTCATGCTCATCGTATCGTCCTCCGCTGGTGCCCCGACAGCGTAAACCGTTAGCGCAGGCGGATGCACCATATCATTGTCATACTTTCTTTTGCCTGGTCTTGATCCCATTTATTTGGGGTCGGGCCGTCTGGTCAGTCTTAGCCAGGATGTTCTGTACTGTATCGTCTGAGATGTTATTTTGGCGCTTTTTATGTCTCTCTCAATAACAGACATCCATGAGAGACGGGGTCTGCCGCATCTTCTGGGCTGGGTACTTATGTCAAGCACTGTTCTTATCATGTGCTCTGATGGTCGCCGCATGACATGACCGTACCACCTTAGGCGGCGCTCTAAAATTTTCTCCCGTGTGGGAATCATCTTAAAACTACCTCCAACGTGGATGTTTTAGATGATGTCGTTCAGCATTGTTATCATACATTAAAAAAAAAACATACAGATAATCTTACAGATAATTTTATAAGTTAGTTCATATATTATTTCACATAAAATTCAATGTGCAGGTCCGTTAATACAATCCGAAATGACGATAGTGAACGAATCGGACGGCGACGCGGACGCTGACAACGAGACGCTCTCCACCATTCTGGTAAATCACAAACACTTGTATCTTATCAGCGGTTATGTTCACCCAACAATGACAGCCTCGGTGTTCTAGTGATTTAGCACACTGCTTTACTATCCGATGGTCGTGGGTTCGATTCCTCGCACGGTACAAATATTTGTATTCATGAGTATGATTGTTTGTATCGGTCTGGGTGTTTTCTATGTATAATATGTATTTATTTACAATAAAAATGTATCCATGTATTTATATCAGTTGTCTAATACCCATAACACAAGCTCTACTTAGCTTGGGACTAGATGGAGCTGTGTGAATTATCCTGAGTGTATTAGTAATGGAAACTAGTTTCAAAAAAATACAATATTACATTATATCCATTCTTGAGGTATAAAACTTCCTAATAATAATAATAACTTTGGAGCATGCAAGCACGATAAGTGATCGTGTGAAGTACGTGGGACACTCAGAAAGTTTTATGACACTAAAAAAAATGTTCTATAGGTAAATATTTTTATTACATCTTTTCAAAGGACTTTCGACCAGTCTCTACAAAGTTTCATGCGTCTGAACCAATTTTCGAAACACTTTCCAGTCTGCCGCAGACACTTCGTTTACAGCCTGCTCGAACGCTGAGAGCGCATATTGTGCCATTTTGAAGTCTATCGTGCGATTCGTTCGGTTTCAGGCGATATAAAGAAAAACATAACGCGAAAATATTCTCGACGCAAATCCATTTCTCAATGAGACACGGTAATTTGAATTGGCTCGCAAAAAATGTGGAGGGAAGTTTTGAATTTAGAACGAACCTATTTTACTTATAATTAATATTTTTAATTTTTAATAAATTATAACTGGCCAGTCGCACATACATAAAAACTTTTTCTCGCAATACTTTCTGAGTGGCCTGGTATTGTGTGTGCAGAAAGTTGTGTACACTCGGACTCCGGCGGCCGCGAGCCAGTTCGACTCGTACCGGTGGAGGCTGGAGGCGGGCGAGCCGGGGGAGGGGGCGGGGGCGGGGCAGGGGGCGGAGCCCTCCCGCGTGGAGGAGCGGGCGGCGGGCGCGGAGGGGCAGCAGGTGGTGTTCCGGGGGCTGGTGCCGGGCCGCCTCTACAACCTCACCATGTGGACCGTCTCCTGCAACGTCACCTCGCACCCCGTGCAGCGTCAGGCGCGCCTCTGTCAGTACCCACGCACCACCTACCACTACACCACCTCATTCACACACCACTGTACAACGAGACGTACAAACTGAAGAGAAAACGCCACTACACATCCTATGTGGTTGTAGCCCACTCATGCATAAACGTAATATCTCCTTTGGAAAGTTTACACTCTTTCTTTGGATATAAAACTATCGCTCCTAAAAATATCCTTCAGTTCTTATCCCTTACGGTGGGAAAAGGGCGAGCATAATAGACCTATGTAGTTTGCAGTGATACAGGTCCATGCAACTGACAATAGCCCAGACAACCCTATAAAAAAACCTGCTCATACTCACCGATTAGCATCATCTTGCTTTATGTGAGCAACTAAGAAGTGACACTCAACCTGTCTATGTTTCCTGCCTCTTGCAACATTGGGTCTTTCAACTCAAATTGAATAGCTAAAAGCTTACTTAATATCATCTGAGATTAAATTATATTTTATTTGCATATTATACTTTATATGTAACATGTCCAGGTAATAAATACCAAGACGACCTCGGTGGTCTAGCGGTCTAGCACACCGCTTTACGTCCGATGCTCGCGGGTTCGATTCCTCGGCACACGGCAGAAATATTTGTATTCATGAGTATGAT